>NC_057804.1:107091020-107261227 GCF_018294505.1 Triticum aestivum | reverse complement strand
AACAGGCCCCGTGGTGTGGAGGGCTGGATGAACAATAGACGGTGGAGGGCTGGATGAACAGTAGACGGTGCAGGGGTGGTTGAATAGTAGCCGGTGGAGTAGCGCGCGGTGGAGGCTGGATGAACAGGAGCCCGTGGAGGCTGGAGGAGGTCGACGGTGGAGATGAACAGTATCCCGTGGAGTCCCGTTTGCGGTACGCCACACCCTTCTCGATGAACAGGACCCCCGTTTCGACTGTAGCGCTCCAACACAAGTCCGTTTCGTCCGTTTTGCGATACGCCACAACGCTCCCGATCAACAGGACCCCCGTTTCGACCGTAGGAGGTCTGTTTACTTCGTTTTGTGGTATGCCACACCCCTCTCGATCAACAGGACCCCCGTTTCGACCGTAGGAGGTCTGTTTCCTCCATTTTGCGGTACGCCACACCCCTCCCGATCAACAGGACCCCGTTCCGAACGTAGGAGGTCTGTTTCTTCCGTTGTGCGGTACGCCATGCCTCGTTTCCATCGACTGTTCCTTCCAAGCCCTCCCGATGAACAACCACGCATTCCGTTCCGACCCAGCCGGTTGGCTCCCATGTGTTCCGTTGACTCCCGATGAACACGACGCATTATGTTGCCTCCCCATGAACATGACGCATTCTGTTGCCTCCCCATGAACACGACGACGATGATGTTTCTCCGTTCCGACCCAGCCATGTACATGAGCCCTGGCCGTACGTATGCGCGAGTAGGCGTTCGAGACCCCGCCCGTATGTACGTACGTGGCCGTATTTTCTTTCTTGCACCCTGGCCGTTGTACGTACGTGTACATGCTACGTGCGCGCCTCTACTACGACACGTACGCGCCTCTACTATGACACGTGCGCGCCTCTACATCGATCAGTATATATGTACGTACATGTTCGCGACCAGAATGACAATGCTACATACGCTTCGACCAGGTGGGTCCCGACTGTCAAGCACTTCCTTGCGTGCGAAGATGTAGCTGGTGGGTCCTAGCAGTCAGGTGAGCGAATCGTTCTTTTTGCCCGGACGCACTTCCTTGCGTGCGAAGATGTAGCTTGTGGGTCCCAGCAGTCAGGGGGGCAAATCGTTTTTTTGGGCGCACTTCCTTGCGTGCGAAGATGTAGCTGGTGGGTCCCAGCAGACAGGGGGAAATGTTTTTTTCGCGAAATACGATGGCCCGTCCGGTGGGCCCCGCTGTTAGGTGGAGGAATAATTATTTTGCCTGTAATAAGGAGGCACTTCCTTGCTGTGGCTGTGGACCCAGCTGCCGGCCTCTCCACGTACAGTCCACGTCCAATGGAAGCCATTCCTTGACCACGTTGACCATGCCGCGCCGAGAGCACCAGGGCGGTGGACGACGGCGAGGCCCAGGAAGTGGACGACGCGGAGTCGGGGAAGACATGACAGTGGATGCCCACGCGTAGAGGAGTATGAGGGTTCACTTATTCAGCTGTCGTGTGAGGCTGCCGTCGCCGCAGAATAACAGGGGGTGTGGGTGCATAGAGGGATGGCCTGGCCAGCGGTGGGAGTAGTAGGGGGCGGTGAGGCCTCCGCGGCATCACAGCCGTCCACGGGCGACAGGAGCAGGCGGCACGACCGGCACTGCTTTGGGTGGCTGGAGCAAGAAGACCACAGGTTGAAGAAGCACTATGACCGTTGGATGGACATCGTACGGTCACTGGAGCTAGAATCATTCATCTATTGACTAAAGTTGACAAAGACCTCCGTCCCAGTCAACTTAGTAGGCCCACAAGTCAGCCTCCCACCAAGGTGGTTCCCAGCTAGCAGGGGGTATTCATTTTTTTGTGCGTAATAAGGAGGCACTTCCGGTGGGTCCGAGCTGACAGCGGGGGGAACGTTTTTTTTCGCGAAATACGATGGCCCGTCCTGTGGGTCCTAGCAGTCAGGGGGAAACGTTTTTTTCGCGAAATACTGGTGGCCCGTCTGGTGGGTCCCTGCTGTCAGGTGGAGGAATAATTATTTTCCGCGTAATAAGGAGGCACTTCCTTGCGGCTGCCGTGGACCTAGCTGTCAGCCTCTCCACGTACAGTACTCTTCTGATGGAAGTCGGTCGTTGACCAGATTGACCACGCCGTGCCGAGAGCACCATGGCGGTGGACGATAGCGAGGCCTAGGAAGGGGATGACGCGGAGCCGGGGAAAATGCGGAAGCGGAAGCCCGCGCGGAGAGGAGTACGAGGGTTCACCGGTTCGGCTGCGGTGTGAGGCTGCCGTCGCCGCAGAATAAAAGGGGGTGTGGTGAGTAGAGGGATGCCCTGGCCAGCGGTGGGAGTAGTAGGGGGCGCTAAGGCCTGTGCGGCAGCACAGCCGGCCACGGGAGGCGGGAGCAGGCGGTCCCGCCGGCGCTGCTTTGGCGGCTGGAGCAAGAAGATCAGAGATTGAAGAAACACGACGGCCGTTGGATTGACATCCAACGGTTACGTCTGCTAGAATCGTTTGTTGACGTATATAATAACTAAAAAAATCTTGCATACGCATCAACTAAACAGGCCCACAAGTCAGACCACTCCCTCTTTTTTTTTAATAATTTATATATAGCTCATGGCAACTTCTTATGCAATTTATTGCAGTCGTTTTTTTGTTGGCCAGGGCCAATTTCGCATATTTCTGTGGTTTCCAAACTATTTTTAATACCGAAATGTCGAGCCAGATTTAAAGTATTTTAAAGATATATTTAAATTAGGTGAATGCCCAGTGAAATAGGAATCTGAAAATGTGAAAAAATCAGAAATTATAAAGTAATTGCCAATTTGTCATATGTTTTTATATTTACAACCCATTTCATATTAATTTTAAGATTTGCAGGCGTCTTGAAAGAGTTGCAGCCCATCAGGGCGTAGAAAAATAAGTAGGCCTGGATTGGGTATTCTTCAGAAAAAATAAACTGGGCTCATTTTCACAAAGAAAAAATAGCTGGGCTGGTCACATGGTGAACATAAAATATAAGCCTGGGCTAGACGGGCCACAACCCAGTTCAAACCCTGCTCCGTCTCGATAATACCAAACAAAAAAATACTGCTCGAGTAGCTACGTCCCATGTGTCAGCCGATCTTGTGCTGTTCTCTTGTCTATTGACTATATACGCTCACAATGTCATGGGTCCCAGATGTCAGGAAAACACTAGGAGGAAGCATTTTATTTTTCCATACGCTGATGTGGTGGGCCCCTACTGTCATCCTCTCCACGTACTTCTGCCGATTCCTTTTGTTTGTTGACCATGTTGACAACACAAGAGGGCGGCGCCGCAGCGAGCGCACCAAAGTGCGCGGAGGACATCGACGTTAACGATTTAGGAGACAGTGGGGTGGCGATGCGTGCGCTGAGGCGCAGCCAGCCGTGGGAGGCGGAAGCAGGCGGGCTCGCTGGCGCTGGTTTGGTTTTGGCGGCTGGAGGAAGACAGGACTGAAGAAACACGACAGACTGTAAATGTAGCAGGAGTACTTAACAACCTTAATTGAAACCAGCAGAGGCACTTAACAACCAAAGCTGAAAGCAGTATGAGTACTTATACAGGTTCAACCGTACAAAGCACACCTCGAACAGTGCTACTTTGCCTACAGTTAACCAAGGGTGAGGCCGCCAAGCCCCAGGACAAGGCCCAGGCGCCACCCCGCGCATCCACAACCTTCTAAAAGCGGCGTCATCTCACAATGTGGTCAATAAACATGATATTTGCTTTAGAGCCATGGAAAAGCATGAACATAATCTTCTGTCCTATTCTCCAAGATGGACGGGCCTTCATTATTTGAGACCACCCATGAATAAGTATCTTTTCACCTCCAAGGGGAATTGAGTAGGTCGACATAAACATCATGTTGTGACCAAGCGCAAGTCTGACCCGACCATGGTCAGGCATCTGTATAGGAATCGGCAGTTCCTGTTTCAAGAAGATCACAGTTGTAAAATTGTGTATAAGTAATAGTTTATGAACAACATATATAACAGAAAACAGCTTGTATCATAAGTTTCTCGACACAGTTGGACCTGTTCAACGAGTGTAGCAGTGGCACACATATCCCACGTGGCCTTCCACCATTGAAACGCTCCATAAGGACCTCAAGACGATCAATAAAGTGTAGGAACTTGTGGATGTCGATCCAGTCAACTTTAGTGCCATTAGTAACAGCCGAGTTATTACAGAGTAACAAACGAGCAGACTGCTTAACTCTGAAAAACCCTACACGTGCCACCAATTATAAGAAAATATTAGTTAGAATTAGCATCTTCGTGAGAGATTCGTTGCTACTTCTAAAGTTAAATTGTGATTAGTTAGACAGAATAGGTGGATTAAGAAGTAATTGAGGCAATAAGCAAGAACCAGATACAAAACTAACATGGATGAACAATTGGAACGACGTTGGGGTGGAAGATCGCAGTGAAGATGAGACCAGGTTCTGCTATTTCCATCAACATTCGTGCACCAACTTTCAGTCTGTAACACTTGAGAAAGTTTATCCAAGTTCGGCCATAAAAAAGCAGCGATCTTCTTGGTTCATGAACCCAACTCGGAAGTAATATCCATGGCTTGTCTTCACTGTGACCATTAAACTAGTGTATTCAGTTATGGCAAGGCCGAGCATCTTGAGTACATGTGTTCTGGCAGAGCAAATAATACACTGCAGGAAAAATAATATGAGAACACAGCATGTTAAAAAAAACCACCCTCCTGGAGAGAAAAGAGGATTCTAGGAACATACTATGCGCGTTTCATAATGCTGTGTTAGGATGAGAAGGAACAAGTGTGGCGTCTCGCCGAAGGCGCAGAAATCTGTAGGGTACTCGCACTTTGGACACTGCAACTGAAACACACTAGATTCAGTATGAAGAAAAATGCATCAACGGCGGCGGCTGCCATCCTAGAATTACCTGCGACCAAGGGACTTGGATTTATCGGGGATGGATGAAGAATTCGTACCTGGTTCTCCATGAGAAAACCCTATGCAATCGCCGAGCGGGGGTTTTCTCTGAACAAGCGGACGAGGGAGAAGGGGATTCAGGCCCAGTGAAATATTGCCGCTTCGTCCGTCCAGCTTACTGCTAAAGCTGGAAAGGGGGGGGGGGTTGTGATTTGACGGCTCATTGGGCATTAATGCGGTGCTACGACCGGGGTGTGTCTACCGTGAAGTTGTGCACTCTAATTTGTGCATATGGCACGTGGACCCCGTTGTCGGTTGCCCCACATATCAGCAAAAGGAAGTAGAAAGACAGGAGTAACTAGTTACACATAAATATATTTTTTGACAAAGAGATACTCCCTCTGTAAAGAAATATACAAATCTTTTATATCACAGGCTCACCTTGCCGAGAAATATACTCCCTCTGCAACGCACGGGCATTATGGGGGTTCAGCTTTTTTATGGGGGTTCAGCTGAGAATATAATGCTCAGATAGGCTCACAGTTCTGGACTTTGGGCCGCAGGCCGACCCTGCATGTTTGGGGGCCCATGTGTTCTACCTCAGCACTTTTCATATTGCAAGCGATCGGTACGGCGCTGGTTTTAGATGCTGTCGCAAGGCGAATACACAAAATCAAATAAAGCACGACATTTGTTGGAATGAAATCGAACGACAGTTCCTAACAAGCAATCAGAGTTGCAATTCTATCAATGATAGACCATGTGATAAATAATAATGTCATACTACTCATACACACAAGACACTTGTTTCACCATGCCAGATTATTACATCAAAATCTCTCGGAGGATAGATCAATTCGGCAATTGCGTGGCTATTGAAGAATTTCAAAGTTGATTTGGACCAGCTCTCCTTGCCGAGAAAGTTCGATTTTGACATCATCCCCTACCACAAGATATGATTTAGATTTGAACCTTGACCATCCTTTAGCATTAATCATCATGCGACCATCCTTTGTACTTACGGTATATTGAGCGGGTTCATTCACACCAAGGCTGCACATGGTAAGAGAAACTTGCCTGCGGTCGCCCGGATTGTTGAACGACTCCCTCGTTGCTCTAGGAATTCTCTGTTTGCAAACAAGAAGACATACCCAAACAGTTAGATCAACATAGTGAATCATGCGAAACAACATGGAAAGAAAAAAGAACGAAGCACTTGGGCTGCCAATGCTTACCAAGAAGGTGGACATGTCAGTTTTTGTAAGGACATTGATATATGAAGTGCGAACTGCAGCCCAGTCTGTTGCCGGTGCAACTGCACGGGCCGGAGCAGATGCAAGTGTAAGTGTTGGTGCAGGCGCCGAAGCCGCCGCTGCTGCCGGAGATGGTGCTCCTTGTAGAGCTGGTGCCGGTGTCGGAGCAGGTGCCGGTGTCGATGCCCGATCCTCCGGTAGATCAGACTAATCTGCTGACGCGGTCGGTGCCCAATCCTCAGTTGGATCAGACTGAGCTGCTGCCGCTGTCAGTGCTAGAGCAACTGCCGGTGCTCGATCTGTGCAAGACAGCGGCGATCGTGTCTGGTCTGCTATGATCAGCTTTCTAACTTGACTAGGATCCGTGACCGTGATCCATTTTTTTCTTCATTTCTTTTAAACGCGAGAAGGACTAATTGTGGCGTTTTTGTTAAACCAAACTTAGGGATTCAGGTTGTCCTCAGACAACAGACTGATCCAATTTTTTCAAGTAATATAAGTGATGGACAGTGCCTTTGTTACTGACACGACATAAGAAGTGAAACCTGCAAAAATAGCCATCGTAGAGCAAACCAAACGGTTTATTCTGTGATGAATGTCACATGGAAAAACCTGCATCGTAAATATGCAGGAAAAGAAAGAAAACATGACATTAAATCAATAAGATTTAGACAGTAAATCAATAAGATTTACTTGATGTGACACGAGTGAATCCTTACCAGGAAATCACTATGTTGAAGTACTAAACAGAAGATTGATCGTCCAACTACGCGTGGCATGCAGGGGCCCCGCCTACTCCCACAAGCAGGACAGTCCAAAGGTCGTGAAAAATCATGTGGACCGAACATCCATGGGACTGGAAATCCTGGTGGGTGCGATAAACCCTGCAATGCACACATATATTGGAGTGTAACCATAATTGATAAACCGTCCTCACAAAAAATATGATCTGGATACTTCAAAATGTACAGACTGAATTGAGTGGACAGACATTAACATAGACCGTTCTCAAGACTGACCACACACCAAAAGCGGGAGTACTAATAAACAATACAAGGTTCACAAACACAAATCAAGTACTGAACAATAGTACTTACTATAGACAAGCAAAGTTGCACTAACTAAACTCTGCAGACTATTTCTTGCCACCGACCTACGGGATGAACCCCGCATAACTGACTAGGCCATGGACTTCCTGTGAGATTTCTACATGCACCATCACCATCTTGTCAACCTTGGAGAACCTAACAGAGTGGTCTTTCCACTCATAAACATGATGATGAAGACAGGCTGCATCAGATTTGTTGGGAAGCTTTACAAGAACCACACCGGCACAACCAGGAAATTGTTGTGGTCAAGTACAGCCTCGAGAACACGCCTGACAACAATGCTACAGGAAAACACTAGTTCAGGACACATGGCGACAAGGACACAGCAGCTGGATAGTTAAGCAGTAGAACTCATCATCAGGTCTTCCAGTTCACGTGGCATGACTTTGAGAACTTCATCTCCACCGCAGACCTGGTTCTAATTCAAACAGAAACCATATTTTATTACTACCTCCATTCAGAAATATAAGATGATTTTCGATATTATACTCCATATATGACTACATATATGCACAGAAATGAGTGAACAAAGACACTAGAACATGTCTTCAAAGGCACGAGAGCAGAGGGATTACATGCAATATCCATAACACAAGTTACTGAGGCAAATATACCCTCTTAAAAGGTAGCATTGATGTTCATAAAGTACTCCCTCCGTCCCAAAATTCTTGTCTTAGATTTGTCTAGATAGGAATGTATCAAGTCACATTTTAGTATTAGATACATCCGTATCTAGACAAATCTAGGACAAGAAATTTGGGACAGAGGGAGTAGTTGAAAGTAATCTATGAGAAATCAGTGTCAACCTCTCGCATATTTTGGTCAAAAGAGGAATTTAGAACCATCATTTGGCACACTAAAATCACATGCAAGATCACCCAGAAAGTTGTACTACCAGTACTAGTACTGCGTGTTAGATGAAAAAACAAGATCAAGATCGAGAAAAGATCGTCAACAAGAGACATTACCTAGACTTGCTTAATGAGGGATCCCGGAGAGGGGGGCTTGGACAGGGCGATGGCTTTGAGCTTGTCTGCGATAGTCTCGGCGGGGTGCTTGCACTTCTTCGTACCATGAGCCTCGACGGTTTTGGCCAGAGCCATAGACATCACGTCGGTCGGTGCTCCGGCATCCATCCAAGAGAGGAAGCTGAGAGAGAAGAGTGAAAGGAGGAACGAGATGAGGGAGAAGCGAAGCGAGTGGGGGTTTTCTTCAAGAGAGGAAGCTGAGAGAGAAGAGTGAAATGATGGTTGCTTTGTCCGTCCAACTTACTGCTGGAAAGGAGGGGGTTTTGTGATTTGACGGCTCATTGGGCATTAATGCGGCGGTTTGATCGGGGTAGTCTACCGTCACTCTACTACAGAGTAATTTAGTGCATGGCTGGTGGACCCATGTGCTGGCTGTCCAACACGTCGGCGAAAGTGAGTAATTTAGTGCATGGCTGGAGGAGGATCCGCACGGTAGAGCGTGTCCACTGTTTTTCATTCTAAAGAAAAAATGATTACAGCAAGCGTTTCCACTCTTACGACGGAGGAGTGCGAAACACGGCAGCCACTTGAACATACACAGTGCTCCTACTACTAGGCATGTGCAGTGGTTCATACGTGAGTACTACACAATCTTGTTGCTAGTGTAGTAAGATATGACGATAACAGATGATGTTGTGCGCATGTCAACTACTCCTATATGTAACATAGTACCGCTTTTTCGATTGTCCGGTCAAGAATGAATGGTGAGATCAATGTTAACAGAACTAGGTCCACAACGCACGGAGAGTATGGTGCTATAGTACTCCACGAAACATGAACCATATGAAGCACGAATAGTGTTAGACAGGGTGTATGAAGGGTGCACGGGACGGGAGCAAAAGTTCCCTTCTCGACCCACTTTTGGGTGTTTGGCAGAGTGCATGAAGGGTGCATGAGTCCACACTAGTAGGTTGACAAAAATACACGAAGAGGAAACAACTATATTGAGATGATAATGCAACCAAACACACCCACACGCTTTGTGCTACAGTGACTGATTTGCACCGTCTGAGTTTGATCCAACGGTCATGTTGCACCGAGACATGGACATTCCCATGCAGAGGGCGCCTAAACACCACTGAAGTCCCTCTTCTTCTCGAGGCGCACGACGTTGGTGATGCAGGGTGCAACCGCCCGCAGAGCCCGCTCCCGGTCGACGGGAGCCAGCTCGTCAAAGACGGCGTCCAATGGCACGAATGGATTCCGGTGACAGAGCCCTACAAGGATTCGCCCGGCAATGGCGACGGCAGCCTGCAACCCCTCCTTGTCCAGCTCATCCCCCACCATCGCGCGGAGACAACTCAGCTCCTCAAAGATATAGGTGAAGAAGGAGACCAGGTCAGGAAGCCACAGCTCGCTGAAGTCGGCTGGGTGGTCGAACGGGTTTAGCCCGACGGTCGGCATCATCACCTGTCACGACGGTAGGCATCACGCAGCCGCAACACGTGCATGGCAACTTGGTTCACAAAGTGGCTGAGGCGATCCTGGACCTCGTCACGATCGGCCCGCTCGCACTCCAGCCGGCTCCCCTGCCAGCCTATCGTATCTCCCGCTTTCTCCAGCAACGCTGCCGACGCCTCGAGCATCTTTGTGGTGGACGCCTGCCGCTTTTGAAGCTCCGTGAAGTCCCGCACATAATGGAGGAGCATGGCACTCCTCTCCTCCTTAAGCTCATGGAGCTCCACGTCCTTGGCCCTGAGCTCCGCATCCTTGGCATGTAGCTCCTGTGTCAGGCGCCTCACCTCGGACTCTATGATCTGTTGCGCCGCTATGGCACCAGGTAGAAGCAATGGGGAGAGGAAGCAAAGGGGGTGAAACGGCTGAAAGGCAATGCAATCTACGGGAAGGCGGAGGGAGCCAGCCGAGGAGTGGGGAATCTTTTCGTTTTCACCATGGTAAAACACCAGTCGACGACTTCTCACATCAGGGAGCAGTGGGTTTTTACAGGCAGAGTCATCGTGACTAATTGCTGCCGCGCCTGCTCCCGTCAATCAAAAAAATTAAAAATCCTGCCACACCTGCTCCCGTCAATCAAAAAATTAAAAATCCTGCCGCACCCAAACACCAGAGCAACGCCGCGGTGGATATTTGAATTTACCTGCCGGCAAGTAGATAAAAATAGGGGTGAAAAAACAAATGTGGTGGTGGCCTAGCTAATCCGTCGAACTAGCCCAACTAGCTAGCCACCGTGCTTCACTGATGTACTCGGCGGGAAAGGTGGTATTTTGTGATTTGATGACTCATTTACTTGCTTTGGCGCTACGACCGAGGAGGACCCAGAAAACGCGTGGTAGGTCGTCCCACGTTAGGAAGAATATATGCGTGCACCACCCGGGAGGACCCTAAAACTGCGTGGTAGGGTGTGCCACGTCTCGGCATGGAGGAAAAATGTGCGTGTAAAAATATACTGTATCAGACATAGTACCTATGGTTTGACCTCGGGACCCAGCCAGTCGGTCAAAAACACCCCACTAGCCACACAGCTTCATCATGCAAATGTGGCACGGAGGATAGATGTGGTTAGCTCCGTCTCGACCAGCCTTGTTCTAGGCGATTCTTTTATTTTCCAAGCTTTTTTTAGTTGTAATAACACCATGGCAAGCTAGCACCGCTCTTCGTGTGTGCCCGTGCAAAGGTTAGACGATGGAGAGAAGAGAGATTGAGATCGTAGACCTGGAACCCACCAGTAAGTGAGACAACAGTCATGCATGTGTTGACGAGGCACTTCCTCTACTCTACTCAACGCAAGTACTGTATAAAATCAAGTTATGGGACAAAGCCAACAACCGTTTGTTTTTTCAGGCTATCGACTTACGCTTTGTAGTCCAGGTTGCCAGTTCGAATCTCGTCTTTTAGATTTGTTAGTTTTAGGTCCAAATTTGATTAATGACAAGTGGGAACCCCGTGTGTTGTTCCGACATTTCAGTGTAGTATGTTTTTTTTGAACAAACACTTTGCGCGGTTAGACAAGTAACGGCACGAGTTATGCGTATTTTGCCAGTTTACAAACAAAAATGACAGCGGCATAGAATATCACATCCACCCCGCAGCTTAGATACTATGGTGATACGAGTTTTTACACCATTGGAAGTGAGATCCAATGGCTTGGGAGTAGTCTTTGTAATTATGCGCAATTTCCAAACTCTCCAAAGGTTTTTTTGCAAATAAAACATTCATGCCTCATGTGTGCTGCTGCATCTTCGATCCAACGGCTCCCCGGTGCTCATATTAGGTGCTCCCCATAGCTTAATTACCCGCTACGGTGATATGAGCATCTAGGTTGTATGATCAGTGATCAGATGGCACATGCGTAGTACTTGTACTTTCTGCGCATTTCCCAAACTCTATCAATTGTATATTGCAAAAACATTCAAACCTCCTACTATGGGCTGTCAGATCTCAGTGAACTCGTATCACCATAGAATCTACGATGCGGGAGCACCTCATACTCTCCCGTGCGAGAAAACATAAGGTGCTATCGCAGCTTGGATGCTACGGTGATACGAGCTTGGAGGTCGTTTGATCTGAGATCCAATGGCATCTGAGAAGTCTTTGTGCATGTAAGCAGTGGCCGTACTCTTTTGGGGCTTTTCTGCAAAAAACCATTCGAACCACCGAGGAGGTGTTGGGTCAGAAATCCAACGCCTCCGAAGAGCATGTATCACCAAAGCATCTAAGGTGTGGTAGCACATGATATTCTTACATACAGGAGAATATGATGTCCTCCTTCATCTTAGATGCTACGGTGATACGAGCTTCGAGGTCGTTGGATATGGGATCAAAGGGCATCTAAGTAGTTTTTGTACAAATTGTGTGCAATTCTCAAACTCATCAAGGTTTCCTGCAAAAAAATTAAGACACATCATGTGAGCTGCTATATCTCAGATCTACAAGCTCCAAGCAACTCGTATCGGCATATAGCATCTAAGGTATGGGGGCACATGATATTCTCCCGGGGAGGAGGGGTGGGGGTGCACAACCAATCGGTGGTTGGGAGGCTGGGGACAAATATAATCTAAACAACCCTAAACATAGCTCCACAATTTTATCTAAGGTCGAGGGGTTGACCCCCGACAATCATAGCTCCGCCTAAACACAACATTTGCATGTACTGTAATACTAGACTTAATATTCATGTTTCAGTTTCATGTTCATTTTAAATATTGAACTGAGGACCATGGATGTCTTACATTTTACTCCCTTCGTTCCTAAATATTAGTCTTTTTAGAGGCTTCAAATGGACTGGCACATACAGATGTATATAGACATATTTTAGAGTCTAGATTCACTCATTTTGCTCCGTATGTAGTCACTTGTTGAACTCTCTAAAAGACTAATATTTAGTCACTCAGTTCGTGCGTGTGTGTCACTCCGTGTGTGTGTGTGGTCATATGCTTGATACATACAAAGTTTTCTCACCTCCATATTGTTCATCTTTTAAATTTGAATTTGCATTGGAAAACTTACTAGGGATACCATGAAATGTGCAATTCATGTTGAGATCACTATATCACAAACTCACTCTAATTCAACAACTCATCATGAATCAATTACCACGTTGAGATTAGTATTTGCAAGGAAAATACGGGTATTACACATAGATTCGTTTGACAATTTAAAAGGTTCCTTTCATATTCTCAAATGCTAGGACCCAACGGCGTACCAACTAGACCTTGGCTCATGTTGATCCTAAAAAGATCGGGCTCGTGTCCTTCGGTGGCGTGCGTGGTATGCACATTAGGCAACCCCAACCAGTCGAGCCTCGATGTTTCAAGTCGAAATATCTGGCGGCCAGAATTCCAGCCCTAGGAAATTCCCCTCATGTCCCCGGTCCATAATGAATACCGATGAACACCGGAAGGATGCTTTAGTAACTAGACAACGTTACCTACCATGCCGAGCACGGTTCAATTCCCTCGGTCGCCGCTCGTCAAGGTCACCCATCAACTGCATTGCCTAGTACTACTACTACTACACCAGGATGAGCACAGAATTGAGCCCGTTTGTTCGTGCCTAGTACTTGAGTTAATATATTAGGCAATGCACTAGTACGGAGGGATTATCCTTTTACTCTGCATATATAACTTGTCTAAAGTCTAACTAAGCAAAATGTTTGACCAAATCCTTTCTTAAGAAATATAAAAGGACAGATGTACGGCTTGAAAATTTATTGCATGATGCAGGTTATGATATTGTTTCGAATCCTCGATATTAAATTTCAGAAAATCCAAAAGTGAGCATAAATTCTTGAAACTGAGCATGGTCACGTGATATGGCACAGATATTACTTCGTAAGTTTTTTCTTCAATTCGAGACAAGTTGCTTATGACAAGTTGCACAAATGAAGAGCCAAGGTATTTTGGAACAAAGACCTGTCACTTTAAGGCAAACACTTTCACTATTGAAACCGTGGGCGTTTACGTGCCGCCACGAGTCCCCGCTTCTCATCGGCAGGTGCCGTCCCAGCAAGCATGTGAGTCAACGGGAGGCGTGCGAGCAAACCGCTGAGCCGGCTATCAGGGAGGCGTGCGAGCTGACCGTTGTGCAGACTCACCGGGAGGCGAGCCCTTTGACCAGGCTCCGCCGCCCACCGTCGTCCTAACTGCTCCCACTTTTAATGTTGCCGGCGCCGCAATTTAAAATCAACCCCGCACTACTCGGTATCGCTACAATCCTCTCTCTTCCTCTCGGATTCTCATGTCGTCTACCTCCAACTAGCCTGACCTAAACGTACGCCATGGAGCATCACGATGGTCTGCCCTTAGTGTTCCAGTTTCATGAGGAAGACACCCAGCCGGAGTCTCAAGAACATAAGGCGCTTTAGGACAAGCTTGAACTGGCCTTGCAGGAAGACGCCGCGCCTGTCACCGCTCCCGTTCCGGCTCCTGTCGCCCCGACTGCGCTAGCACCCATCCCCGTGGCATTGATGGGCTGGGAGCCGCACATTGTCGCCAAGCTTGATGCCACGGGGTTCCACAAGGTCCCCGCCGACTTTCACGCGCCCGTGCACCTGCCAGCGCATGCGTCTGCGCGTGCACTGACGCGCACGCCCGTGCTGGTGCCCGTGCACCTACCAGCGCATGCGCCTGCGCGTGCACTGACGTGCGCGCCCGTGCCGGTGCCCGTGCACAAGAATGTCTCCGCCGCACCATTGACAGTGCCTGTCCCTGCGCGGGTGCTAGTGCCCCCCTTAGCGGCATGGATGGCCGCCATCGACCGCTTCCTTGAACCAACGCCAGTCGCCTCCTCCCGCCAGTTGACTCGCTCCAAAGTCCAGAACATTTTGGCCTTCCTTGAAGCTAGGCCAACGTCCAGGAGTACGCCAACAACGGCGCAAGACGCCGCCGTCGCCGTCGGTCAGTGGCCCAACGACGCATAGAGCACGACAGAGGAGCCGCTTCCCACCGCGAGACGCCCCCGCCGCCGCCACGTAATCTAAATTTTCCATGAAAAACATTCGGATTGCCATGCTTAAAATCCGAGCGTTTATCATTCCCATTTATTTTATATCGATCGTCGTATAATTTAAAGTCGGAGTCAGACTGAACGAAATGTATGGTTTGATCGATTGAATGTTCAACTAGAGCCGTATCAAATTAAATATAAAACGTCATCAAGCCACATGTATTCCTTGTCATCCAACGACCTAGACTGCTTCAATGTCGAGCGCTCAAAACGTTTAGCGTGCAGTTAATTTCATGCCAAAAATAGTGCTAATCACATGACAACACGCAAATAATATCCTACTAGTTAATATCCGCATGCACTTAGTATACTTCCAAATTAACATGCATTGCACGTACACACTGACTAGTGCTGCTAGTATGTGAAACTGGTGCCGTGACTTGTGAACGCGTCCAGATATGGTCAACGGCAACATCGCCCGCGAGTTGTTCCTGTTTGCCCGTGCGTCTAAACGCAGAAGGGGAGGAGAGAGAGAGAGCACACATGGAACCCACAAGTAAGTGAAGGCAAATAGTACTAAAAATAATATTATATGTTATCCATTAGGCTGTGGTAATATAAAAACATTATGTGAACAAAGGGGGTACAACAAACATTGCTATTCTACGTATGTTGCCTATTGACGTGCGGCTTGAAGGCCTGGTCGCATGTTCGATCCTCGTTCTTTATTTTTTAATTTGTATATGGGTCCAAATTTGTTTCATGACATGTGGGCCCCTCGGTGTGTAGTTTGTAGCACTTTAATTTGTGGGTCGAAATTTGTTACATTCCAAGTGGACTATCGGTGTGTAGTTTTGTAGCTTATTTATAATAATTAAAGAGAACAACATAGTTTTTTCAATAATACCATGGTGCGACGTTGAAGGCGAGAAAGGACATGCGAGAGAGCGATGACCGAGCCAGAGGGAAATCAACTAGGGGAGTTGCGTGGGTTGCAATGGTGTTTGGAGTAGTTGTGTGCTAAATGCTACGAAAATATAATCTAAACCGACCGGAATAAATGCCTACACAAATTAATCCAAGGTTGGAGTGCCCCTCGCAATGTAAATAGCTCCGGCTTTGCGAGGGATGGATAGGTAGTAGCTTCAACGCGTGGAAGATATAGTGTGAGAAAGCAAGGTCAATCGAGAGACATATAGATAGAGAGACAAAGTGAGTGTGGTCCGACATTCATTGAACAAATATATATGCTCTGGAGAGATATTGTCCGATTGAGCTTTTGGCAAGGGTGAGGGTTGTAAGATAGAGCTTGAGAGATGATCTAGTCACAGACGTCTAGATATATTTTGTGCGTGGGAGGAAGCAAGGTCAGCCGATCACATAGGGTCGCCGTGCGATCGAAAGAGTGAGACATGTTGGAGAGAGTGACCTAGATAGATGATGTGCGTGAGAGAGTATACAATGTGAATAGGTCGAATTAAGCTCAAACATGGTGATATATCGTTTTTGTCCGAGAAAGAGCAAGGTCAATCGAGACATACGGAGAGAGATAGATAGATAGATAGAGAGAGAGAGAGATATTGAGTGAGCGTGGCCCACCATGAGGTCGAAAGAGTGGCGGCGGCTTTGATGGACTGACCTAGATAGACAATCTGCGTGAGAGAGTATAGAGTGTGTCGATCAAGGCCCGAATAGGGAGATATATCATTTGTGTGTGAAAGAAAACAAGGTTAAACAAGACTCAGATAAAGAGAGCGAGATTGAGCGAGTGTGGCCCGCCGTGCGGAAGAAAGAGTGAGACAGTCTCGAGGGAGTGACCTAGATATACAATGTGCGTGCGTGCACACGAGAGGTTGGGGGGGCTAGATAGCAATGCATGTATTTAGCGCGAGAGGGTGAGAGGAAGAGGGGGGAGAGAGAGAGAGCTCGGCATGGGGTGCAATGGCGGGTGTGTGAGGTAAATACATTTGGTAACAGAGTGGAAAAAGGGGTTGTGTAGTTGAGAGACTTAGAGATCGAAACATGGAGAGAAAGAATGAACGTGTGTTGGAAACCTATAGCTTCCTAAGGTGGTTAGGAGAGGAAGATTGACCGATACAGGAAGTATGTACCGTTTGTGTGTGGGGGGGGGGGGCTAAAAACAACATTTGAATGTACATAGTACGAGACTTAATATCGATGTTTCAATTCGGTGTACATTGTAAGATTTGAACCGAGGACCAGGCATACGGGTAATTATTTCGAATTCGTGCCATACTAAGTTTCGAAAAGTTGACATTGACTCAATTTGTTGTGCTATTTTGTAGGTCATATGTTTGAATCCATCCAAAAGTTTTCTCACTACCATGGTGTTCATCATATACATATGAATTTGTATTAAAAAAGTAGCGTGGATATAGTGAAATGCGAAATCCACGTTAGAATTGGAGATAGCTACGTGACGCACACTCTAATTCAAATAACTAACTACGTGACACACACTCTAATTCAAATAACTAATTATGTTACACACTCTAATCCACGTTAGAGTGGGTACCATTTCGATTTTTTTTCAAATAACTCCTCATTAATTAATTTATAGTACTCCCTCTGTTCACTTTTATAAGACCTTGAAGACATTTCAGACAATGTGCAAAACAATTCATTTTAAGTTGTCTGAAACGACTTACAAAAGTGAATGGATGGAGTATCTCGTTTCGAATGACTAATTATTGCAAGGAAACCACGGGCATGGTAATACATACAGATTCGTTTGCAAATGAAAGAAGATTCGTTTGCATTCTCAAATGTAGGCACACCAGGCAGACCAGGGTCGTGTCGGGGTGGACGCTGCTTTGGTGCCTTAAAGGCAACTGCCCTTGGGTGACTGACATGTGGGCTAGCCACCTATTGGGCCCACATGTCATGGACACAAAGGCAGGTGCCTTAAGGCACCGAAGCATAGTCCTGTCGGGGTGGTCGCGTGTGTCGGATCGACGCATAGCACCCAGCCACCCACCCCCCTCCCCCCCAAAAAAAGGACGACGACAATATAACTTCGCGCTTCCATGTTTCAGATTGAAATATCTGGCGACCCCAATTCCAGCCCTACAAAATCTCTCTTCTCCACCATCCCCTTCCGCGCCCAGATAGCTCAAATCCCTAATTCGCCGCCATCCCTCGAATCGCCCCTCCTCCCGTCTCTTTCCCCACTGTTCCCCACCTCTGTGCCGGACGACGACGACGAAGACGATGGTCGCGCTTCACCACCGCACCAGAGCTACCTCATCTACGCCCTCGTCCACCGCACCGGGTGGTCCACCGACAACGTCGGCCGCCGCAACCGACGAGCCTCACAGACACCGAGTTCCACCGCATCTGGTGCGCTTCACCGATGCTGTCTCCTAGCTCACCGGGGCTACTTCACCGAGCACATCGTCACACCTCCGCCCCCCGAGGCCGTTGGGGCCTCACCAACGGTCTCGTCCAACGCATTGTAGCGCTCTGCTGCCACTCAAGATCTGCATCCGTGGGCGGCCAGCCAACGCCAGCGCATCACCCTCAACGGCTCTGAAGTGACTCGCACTCTAGCTAGGCGAGCATGCCCAAACACCGGCCTGAACTAGGTATCCACACATCACTCCCTTGTGCACTATTCCGACGATGTTTGGATATCCTTTCACTGCTCTCTTAGCTTACACGCCTACGCAACTCTGACTTTAACTCTTATTTCTTCTGGAGATATCATCTGAAACAAGCAAATCCATTTTTTAGCGAAGCATGACGGCGCTACGGGATCTGGTACACATCCTGCACACCCGTATAACCTTGTAAGTATCTGTCCCCCGGTACAACATCAAGGTCAATTCCTCTTATTTAATCAACCATTCGTCATGTCAAAAATGCAGAGGAGGATGCAAGGAGCACAAGGCCTGCATATCCAAGCAAGTGGTAACATGGACTTGTACATGGAACATCCTAATCGCAAGCAGAGCTGCAGTGAGCCTGTACAACGAGCTAGCGTAAGTCCCTGCATTTCATTTAATTCGTACTGGCATTCGTGTATGATTTGTGTGCAGTGGCTCATCCACGAATTCAAGTTACCATGGGCAAACATTTAACTTAAAAATACGAAGGCACTTGCAATCAGGAAATCAACATAACTTGAGAAATGTGAAGCTACATGCACTTTGAAAACCAGCTAATGATCCAAAGTAGTCCAGATTATAAACACTAAATGATGCAAGCACCAAAAAACACAAAATGCAACATGGTGTACAAGGACTACAAACATGGTCTGTACCTGCTTGAATTATTCGTTCTCTGGCTGAAAATATCGAAGTGTAATTGCACGTATAACCAGTGTGCAAACTGCATATCAATATATCTATCCTGCACAAGTATGCCAATAGTTTCAAACAACAGATTAGAAAAGTATTTATGCTATGTTCTCATGATACGGGGACTTTCTGGTAGATGGCCTCGACGTTTCCTCAAGCTATGAAAATGCACTATAATTTGCTTGTCATCAATGCGTGCAAATCTCTGTCTCTCTCAACATAGTAGATCATCATTAGACACTAAATCCTTCAATGAGCTTGCAAAATGCTTGCATTAGATCCCTCATTAGACACTATATGTTCATCACCAGGAGCATGTAAAATGTTTGCATCAAATCCTTCATTAGCAATCTGTTCATTAGACACTTCAGGCTCAAGAACAACATGAGCTTGTATGTTTGCACCGGAAACTTGATTAGATACATCAGATTCAGTCAGTTCAATATTGATTGGGGGAGTTATAAAATAAGTAGAAATTGGTTTCATTTTCTCATAGATTCCCTACATACAAGCAGTTTTACAACACCGTCAGGTTTAACTATTGGCCAGAAATTGAAGAGTTGAATTAGATATAATCAGGGTTGTGATGTACCTGCTCGTTTCACATGCTACTCTTGCAAGCTGCGACTGTCCGTTTGCGCAAGCTCGATACCATGCCCGTGCTGCCGCCGCTACCTCCCACGCAGGCTACACCCAGGGTTGGATCTTCATCTTCTTGTCCTTCCGTTCGCTTGAAGCCCGGCGACCACCCTCCAACGAGGGCGCGAGGAAGTGTTGTGTCGGTCTGTCCAGCGGCGACTAGGTTAGGAGCGAACCAGACTGGAGGCTGGAGCGAATGATGAGATTTTTCCTGCTGTCGATCGATATGGGAGGCGCTCGTTTGGGCCGCGAGCCTACTATAGGGCCTGCCTTGCACTTATGTTATTGGCCCATCCAAATTGAAACATTTTTCTTCATTTTTTACATTGCCTGCTCGTGCGTTGGGACGAACAAAACTAGTGTGGGCTAACCTTGACGACTCAAACTAGGTGCACACTTTCCAGCCACCTGAGGCGGCCGCCCATACCAGCCCCTATGGTGGCGTCGCCCCTTTTTGCGTGTATGATTGGATAGTGAAAAATATTCTAGTGGCGCTTTTGATTTACCCACAGAATGGTTGAATTGCTTGTTTCTATGAACTGAGTTCGCCAATAATGTGAAGGATGCCAGTCTTTTCATCCTATTGTAGATTGCTTAGATCTCGATATGCCAAAAGTAATCGCATGAAATATACAGTAAAAGCCAGTGTGATGTGTTTGGATATAACTAGTCTGACTACACGTCCTCATATAGCATATCAAGGACGCACCATCTTACCAGATTAACCATTCGACTTACCCATGCAGTGTGGGAAGAAAGAAGTATTGGGACTGCGAATCCAAGCAATTGATGCCATGGACTCCTTCATACAACCTTGTAAGCGAAAAAGAAGTTACAGTATGCCTGTACAAAGAACTAGCGTAAGTTCAGTTACCTGCTTCTCAGAATTTTAGTTAGCCACTTATTGCAAAATTGTTCAATTACGTTGCTTGGCTTAATTTAGTTTGCTACTGATTACATAATGGCACAGCCTGTTAATCATATTGTAGACTGCGCCTATCTATGTGTTTGATACTTACTATTAAGAATTACATGTTTGCCTTAACTTAAATATCTACTTGTTTGTTTAACTGCTTTGCTGCTGGAACATCGGGTTACAATGATGTTAATAACTACTTTTCAACATCCAATTGAAACTCTTTAATTTCTTGTTTGTTTAACTGGTTTGCTGTTATAACTCCTAGTTGAGATGTTTTGCTAAATTCAACTTTTCTGAATCCGATCGGAACTTTAACGGCAAAACATGTTATCCCAAGATCAAAGAGCGAGGTCCCCATGGACATTGCATCATCCCACAGCAGTGGCACCGGCCCAATCATGCATTATGAATTGCCAACTGCTGATGCTCTAGAGGCTAAACTAGTGGTAGAAAGAGATTCTGCTTCTGCACTTAGAGATGAATTTGACATGTTGAGGAAGCAAACAGCACAATCACAAGTAGTACTCAAGACAACCATTAAATATTTGGTGGATTTCAAAATGAAGCAAGCTGAGACTGACCAGATTGTTAAGGTCCTGAAGTAAAAAAGGAAATTAAATTCCTACTTGGTAAATCATAGGTGAAATGTTCTTTCCATAGTTGAATAACCTTTGTGTTGTCTGTTCATGTAATCAATCAAACCATTTGTTTTACAGATCATGTAATAATTGTTTTTTTGTTTTTTGGTTTGTAATTTTGTTTGAGCACAAGTCTGTATTAATTAATAAGACTCGGAGACATTTCATTTGGATTGCTGTGCCAGACCTACAAATATGCCAATCGGGCTGAATGTGCATTCAGCAATAGTAGTAGTATAGATGGACCATAAGTGGCACGCATCGGAAAGGGCCAAGATGCTGGCTAAAAAAGGATGCTGTTAGAGCCAAAAAAAGAGTACATCAGCCTGGCTTATGTATGTTAGTTGATATTATTGATCCATATACTCTATAAGTGTTTATATGTCTGTTAGTTCTGTACATTCTTGGTTGATTGACTCGGTATTTGAATCTTGATACATCGCTTGTGTACATATCTAAATGGGAGTACACATTATGCTGCATGTGACATTTGAGTTGGACATGAAGTGTTCCAAATATTCGAATTCACCTTAAACTGGATTCTAGTTTCTGAATTTGAGTATCGACATTTGTAAACCATATTCATATATGACAGTGGAATACATCTTTGTCGTCCTTTTGAAGATATATAAAAACACATAGAATGATTTATAAAGATTCATATAGGAATACAAAATGGATTCGAATTTAGTTGCCAGGGTAAACGTGGATGCTTATTGTCCCAAAATTCGAAAGAAGCAGCAAAATGTCCACTCCCACGTCAGCTGCCCGAAGCCAAGTGTTTGGGAGATGGAAATTACTGTCTACCCATTACACGGACGATCCATCGGCCCGATTTCCACTGCTCTAAATAGGGGTAGGTTAGTAACTTCAATTAGACATGACATGACCGCCTCTGAGCCCATTCCGACACGGTGGGCATCAAACATGGGCGGCAAAACACAGTTGATTCAAGCTCGTCCGAAAGACCTATGTTTCTCCCTCCATTCCCAATTCATACACGATGGGCGGCAAAACAAACTCGACTCGGCCGAAATCGATGTAGGCAAATATTTTCAATAGGGGCAGGTTTGTAACTTCACTCAGACGTGACACAACCATCCTACCTGTCAGCCCCGTTCATACACCATGGGCGCCAACCATGGGCGCCAACCACCCTCTGCTCGCCCGAAATCGCTCTGGGCAAAATATTGGCGAGATGCGAGATTACCGTCCTATCCCCAACCGACGAGACGTCCAAATTTAAACGGGGGCTAAGTTCGTAACTTTCCCATATTTCAGACAAGCGCGTCCCAGAAACATGGTTCCCCGTACCCCTCCCTCCATTTTCCCATTCATACACCGTCCGTGCTAGAACACCCCATCCCCACACTAGCCTCCGTCCGCCACCCCATCCATCGCCGCCGTCCTCCACCACATCCATCGCCACCGTCCTCCACCATGCCGGAGCGCCTACCAAGACCGCGTCATGCACTGCTAGAGATGGACGTTTCTCATCCACGACGACGGACCAATAGCCTTGCATCGCGTCCTCTCGCTTCATCGGCGCCGTTGTCCTCTTTGTCGAGGCCGCTCACACGACCTTCTCTTCCACCGCAACGGGACTTATCCCCCGATGCACCCGTCTACCGTCACAGATCTGCTTCAACACCACCGACAGCCATCACACACCCGATGCCTACACGGCGCCGCAAGAGAGGTGGTACTTCATATCTCCTCAACTTTTTGATCTCAACCAAAAAATAGATCTTAACTTGGTTACTCTACTTTCTTTTCAGCTCTTAGAATTTAGTTCTTAGTTCGAAGCAAACAATGGATGCTAAATATCATTTCTCCGATTTGCATCTTCAAATCTGCCATGGCATAGCCATAATACGGTTTAATTGATCATGCTTAGGGTTTAATTGAACATGTTGGTTCCGTGGTAGTTTCTTTAATAGAAATCAGAGGGGAAACCCTCTTTTGCTAAAAAAATATGCTTAGAGTTCCCCTCTTTTATGATCACTATACGATCAGAATACGTGCTTCGTGTCATAATAACACTGCTCCACCCATCAAGCTAAACAAGCTTAGATATTCAAATACGAATCTGATATTATTAAAACAAAGTTGTTTAATTGGTCAGCTAAATGTTCCTAAATTAGTTTCGAAAATGCATGTTCGCCGCTCGGGTGTGTATCTCTACAGGGTGCCCACGGTGGGCCGGCCCACCCTGGGATTTTGGGTCGTCCCAGGCCCCGATTCCCCTCTGTTCTGCTGCGTGCTTCCGGTCTCTACTCGCCCCCAGCCGCCTGCCTCGCCGGCGACTTGCCGTCCCCGAACGACATGACTCTAGGAGGAGACGCCGGACTAACAGGAGGCCAGGCGCCGCTCGCCCAACAGTGTCACCGCTGCCCGGGCGCGCCGCCGTGCCTACCTTCCCAGTCCATTCAGGGCTCAAGCGTGCAACACCCACCAAGCCAACCCGATTTATCCTGAGATACGTCCTCAACACTCAGCAACCACTCGTCATCACCCATTTTCTAATTGATTCATTACTCATTAGGCAGGACTGTCATTAGGGTTTGTTGTGTGCTCACTGCTACCTACACATAATGGTTCAGATGTATTTCGGTAATCTTTAGTACCTCTAAAGTTCATAGGGTTTTCAAAATTCCGGCCCTCGGAACAGAAACTAGTCATTTTGGATTGTTGGTCGTAGTGACATTGACCCAAATTACTACTACAAGCCAAGTTTGTTGACAATTTTACTTGTCTTTCTTACTCATTTGATATAATATCCAATTATTCACTTTGATTAGTTGCAAACAATAAGTGCTAGACAAACTTCTTATTCAGATTTTGGACGGTCTCTTACTGCAGTTACAATTCTGCATACTTGTCCTAATAAGCTCACAAGTAAACGATTGATTCACTACATTTATGCTTGCCTTGTCATATTTGTTGTCAATATTCTTTTAGGGTGGACCACCCTGTTTCCAAATACTGGAACTGTAGACATGCGTGAATAGTATTTCTCTATGTGATCTCTTCCATCATGTGTGGGTAACGAACACTGCATTGTATAGAAAGAAAGTGTCATTTCCATCTTTTACATAGGTTTCGATCTTTTACATGGAATACAATCTGCCTACTTGCTTTGTGTCGCACTACCAACACTC
This sequence comes from Triticum aestivum, assembly GCF_018294505.1. NCBI lineage: Eukaryota > Viridiplantae > Streptophyta > Magnoliopsida > Poales > Poaceae > Triticum > Triticum aestivum. The sequence continues at coordinate 107,236,871 of NC_057804.1, read as the reverse complement.
CACCCTTGAAGCTAAACATTACGCCACTCATATTGCTTAGTTTATTTGTTCAAATACGAATTTCATATGATTCTAATGTTCCTACTTCAGTTTTGAAATGTGTGCCTGCCTATTATAGAGACATAAGGGGTTTGTATTTTTGTGTGTGGTCTGGTCAGCACGGTTGGGGAGGTGAACTTTGCATATGCAGGGGTTTATAGGGAGACACTCTCCGAGTTGAATCTGCAATGCATTCCATAGATAATCTGACTACTTTTTATGTTTTCATGAATCTCAGATTCTGAACAGCATCATAATGATTATGAGCTTGCGCGCATGAAAAGAATAAAGCAGAACAATGCCATGGCTGTCAAACTTGGCATTAAGGGACTGAAATCAAGTCTAGATGCAATGCAATGCAAACGCTCTCCACCTACAGATTCATGCTCAGAATATGATCCTAACAGTGATTCTGAGCTAGAGGGAGACCTAAGTCAATGTAGCTCCCTGGTGGAGGAGTCAGAGGAAGATGCCCTATCTTATTCACCCATCAAGGTACTTGCTCCAACTTTCCAAGGTTACATTGCTCGCACATATCTTGCAACTGATGCTTTGCATTGCTTCTACTTTGTTGAACTGCCATTAGCTTAGTTTACACATCGTGTATGTGAATACGCCCTGCCTATCCATTTTTAGTACATATTCCATCTGTCATCATACCATATTTATCCATTCAAATGTTGTTCTTGTGTATCAGACGTTCAAAAGGAAGAGGGCGATTGCTGATCATGGAGGAGCACAAGCAAAGTATTTGGAAAAGCTAGTGGCACATGATAAATCAAATAGCCCATTAGGTGTAGTTGCAATATCACCTGACCCACAAAATACCCCAACTCTAGCAGACTCTAGCCCTACTACACTGGTCATTTCTGATGCCCCAACTCAGCAGACCCCAACTGCAACAAACAGTATGATTATGCCAGTTGACATAGCACCAGCTGTACGATGCAAAAACCCCATTCCAGCAAAGAGTACACCAAATCCAGTTGCTAAATACCTTTTCGAACCAAAGAGAGCCCCAATTGCAGCAAATAGGACCCCTGTTCCATTTCTTCCCAGTTCAGAAGACGAAGCTTATGTTGTTGTCAGGAACTTTGTGCGCATCTTTCCTTCATGGAAAGATTATATCGCAGACACGGAACAATTTCCAGTCTTCCTCCGCAACTTACGCGTAAGTAACGTACTAATGTTATTCATGGTCATTACTGCATATGTTTCTGCTGACAGAAGACACAAGATTTCATTCTTTTAAATAGGCGAGGAGTAAACTGGATTGTGATGACGAGCAAGGGTTGGTTGCGCTTTTCAAGCACTCATTGATGAAGTACCGTTCCTACCTGAGGCAAGCGCACTTCGATGGCAAGCCTCTGGATGAAATTTCTGTAAAGTCTCCGGTGCTACATTTATCCGACGGTGACTGGAATAATCTTGTTACACATTGGTCTCGGCAGCAGCGTAAGGTACTGTCCATGATATCACATCACAATTTGAACTACATTTCTGCACTTGCCTTAATGTCTCACTTGTACAAAAACTGTTAGCAGAAGAACATTCATTCGCAAGGGACCACAGAATCTCGCAACTATACTGCACACTGCATTGCTCTTGTGAGTACCTCTTGCCCTGTATGACCATACTTACTTTCATAGCTATTTGATTATGTAGCATCACTGCACATGTTAGCCTCGTAATCGTCCATTTGGTGGACATTATAAGATCCATATGGACTCTTACACAAATTTAGAATCAACCCAATGCTTTTGAAGAGGTTTAGCTCTGCAGTCCTCTTGTAAGGACTGAACGTGGTCTATCACTGTACTTACATTAACAGCTACTCCCTCCGTCCCATAATATAAGAACGTTTTGTACAGTACACCAGTGTTCAAAACACTCTTGTATTATGGGAAGAGGGTTTGGTTCATTTTGTAGCATTCTGCATCTTATCTCCCTCGCCCACCATTTACTAAAAAAGATCAGATCTATATTTAATCTTACCAACAAGTAGAATACACAGACAATGCCAGTGCAGAAGTGTAGCCCATTGCTCTTGTCAGTACATTTTGTCCTGTAACGCTTGTACTTCTAGGGATTGGTAGTTGATTATGTAGCATCAATCTGCATCTTATCTTCATTATGCTCTATCCCTTCCAGTATTATCATATCTATAATTACTCTCTACAAAATGTAGAGTACAGGCAATGCTTATGAAGAAGATTCTGTGCTGAAATTCTTGAGTTATCCTTCCCTTGACACGGAGAAGGGCATTATAAAGCCAGTGTTAACTGTTAATGTAAGTCAGTCCTTCTAAAGCCTTTATCCTCAACTGCTGTTTAATTTGCTCATACTCCCTATCGTTTACTGCTGTTTAGTTTGTTGTTTCTACCAAAATGCATGTTCATAAGAACCGTAAGTTCTAAGTTTTACTTGTAAAACCAAATTCCTTATTCATACCACGCACATTACTTAATACTCCCTATATGTATGCTTGGTTTTGTGGATCTATAATCTAGTGTGTGGTGAAGCAGCCCACGTTTGCACCTTGTCATCTCCTGTTTTATCTTACTGATGTGGCTGATGATATGAACAACATGTCATGCACTTTATCCAAAATAGATACAATGATTTTCTTTGCCCTTCATCTATGCTTGTTATGTTGACATGGTAATCCAGTAGTGTGGTGAAGCTCCCTGCATCATGAACAATGCCAAATTATGCTATTGATATTTTGAACTTACTCTTTATTTTCCAATTTGAAATTGGATAGAATTGACAGAATAGTTATCATATTTGTTTATACACGTGCAAAACCTGTCATCTCTGTGCTTTGTTTCAGGGTGATATGCCTGATGGCATGCATAAGTCTACTGAAGGCTGTGAGACAAACCCAACATATATTGCAGCAAAGAAGGCAAAACATCTTGAAGATAGCGAGACAACCCCAAAGTCTTGTCTTGATGCAGTGTTCAAGTTACTTGAGACTAACAGTCGGACAAGCTCACAGAATTCGTTGTCTGAATCAGTTCGACTTCTCCAGTCCCAAGTTCTAGCAGAAAGGCATTCTGCAACTCAACTTCGACTTGAAGTCCTATCTCTAAGAAAGATTGCGGAGAACACCAATGAGAACCTCATCGCTAAACAGCTACTCCTGGAAGCTATGACCGACATGCTAGGCCAGTCTCACAGCCTTGCTCAGCAGCTTGCGCAACAGTTCCCCTGCAAGGCTAACCTTTCTTGAACTGTCTTGGAAGTGGTCTCGGTTCAGTATTATTTTGTTACGCTGCAATGGTGCCCAGTTTTTGTAATCTGCTTCTTCGTTGCGCTTTATGATCACTAGTGGCGAACTTCGATGCCCGGTGGATGTAATATACCTTAAATCCTTTATTGTATAGTGTAGGTTTATTCTTAGTTACTATGCCGTAATTTCTTTATTGTATAGAGTAGGTTTGTTCTTAATTCCTACTAGTTACTGCCATCATTCGCTATCTGGAAAAAAATCAGATGTAGTCGACCGGGCCGAAATATTCGACTCTAACGGGCCAGGTTTTTAGCAGGCCACAATTGGGCCGGCCTGCGTCTTTCTTGGGCCCGAATGATTGGGGCCTTCACACATTGCGCCAGGCCCAAACTTACACCGACCTATATTTTAGTTGGGCCTTTTGTCGATCCAGCGCTTAGTTTGGCCCAGGTAGCGTTGGGCCATTAACAGGCTGAATATTGTACTGGGCTGTTACGGCCGAGATGAAACCACGTGCCTTTAGCAGGCCAAAATGCATGTTGGGCCTAAATTTTCTCTAGTCGTCGACGGGCCTTCAGCAGGCCGAAATGTAGACCGGGCCGTTTTGGGCCCAGTTAGCTCACGGACCGTTACCAGGCCGAAACATATCTTGGGCCTTAGTTGGCCCACTGATATCATGGGCCTTTAAGAGGCCGAAAGCTTAGTACAGGCATTAACGGGCCGAATTACGTGACAGGCCTTTAACAGGCCCAAAGTCACGTTGGGCTTAACTATTGCCACCTTTAGCATGGGCCGTTAGTGGGCCCGATGTCCCGTCGGACCATATATGGCCCATGGGCAGCACGGGCCATTCCCAGGCCGAAAGTCACACCGGGCTGAAATGGGCCCATGTCTACACCAAGCCTCTAACAGGCCGAAAGTCACTGGGCTGTAGTTGGGCCCAAATATTCGGTGAACAATTAACGGGCCAGATCTGGCTTCGGGCCACAAATGGGCCCAAATATTGGGCAAACAATTAACGGGCCAGATCTGGCTTCGAGCCGTAAATGGGCCCAAATATTGGGCGAACAATTAACAGGCCAGATCTGCTTCGGGCCGTAAATGGGCCTTTATTAAGCAGGCCGTTATTGGGCTGGCCCACTAGTACCTGATTGAGTTCTATGGGCCTTTGACTGGGCCAGCCTTTTTAACCTATATGGGCCTCTGTTGGGCCCAGCCACGTGTTGACGTATCATAGGCATGTCTCCTCCAATGGACGGGCGACATCTGGCCCACTGACGAGCTGACAGGTGTTCCCTTCGGCCAATCAGAATTTTACACGTGGAAATTTCCCATTGGTCAGGGCTGTTAACGGGTTATCGGATCCAAAATCTGACCCGATAGCTTAACGGCGTTCCATTACTGTGGATGCCATGTGTCGGTCACCCTTGACGAAAGCACTTCTGTGACGCGCGATTTATCGTCATGGAAGTGGACACTTCCGTAATGATAATTTTGGTAACGCCATGGAACACTTCTACGACAGCACAGGTATGACTATCTTGATTCTGTCATAAAATCGTCATGGATGTACATGCATGACAAAAAACGCGACCTACTGTGACAAACACGTATCATCACGGAAGTGTATTTTTTTTGTAGTGAAGGTAATTTGTAACGAGCAGGTAACGGTAACGGTAACAAAAGTGCAGCAAGGTAGCCCAATCCTTTTAAGGCAAAGGACATGCCAAAACAGTCTCTTATGATAAACAAAGTGTTCTTGAGGGTACACGAGAATTTAATCTAGTCACTTTCATCATGTTGGTTTGATTCGTGTTCGCTACTTTGATAATTTGATATGTGGGTGGACCGGTGCTTAGGTGTTGTTCTTACTTGAACAAACCTCCTACTTATGGTTAACCCCCTCGCAAGCATCCGCAACTACGAGAAGAGTATTAAGATAAAATCTAACCAGCATTAAACTTTTGGATCCAAATCAGTCCCTTGCGAAGTAGCACATAAACTAGAGTTTAAGCTTCTGTCACTCTCGCAACCCATCATCTAATAACTACTCCACAATGCATTCCCTTAGTCCTTAATAAGGTGAAGTGTCATGTATTCGACATTCACATGACACCACTAAGGGAATCACAACATACATCTCATCAAAATATCGAACACTTATCAAGTTCACATGATTACTTGCAACAAGATTTCTCCCGTGACCTCAAGAACAAAAGTAACTACTCACAAATGATAAGCATGCTCAAGATCAAAGGGGTATTAAATAGCATGATGGATCTGAACATATAATCTTCCACCAAATAAACCATATAGTAATCAACTACAAGATGTAATCAACACTACTAGTCACCCACAAGAACCAATCTAAGGTTCCGGTACAAAGATTGAACACAAGAGATGAACTAGGGTTTGAGAGGAGATGGTGTTGTTGAAGATGTTGATGGAGATTGCCCTCCCCAAGATGGGAGAGTTGTTGGTGATGATGATGACGATGATTTCCCCCTCTGGAGGGAAGTTCCCCCGGCGGAATCGCTTCGCCGGAGGGCAAAAGTGCTCCTGCCAAGTCCTAAAAGTCCTCCCCTCATTTTTCTAGGCCAAAATGACTTATATACCAGAAGATGGGCACCGGAGGTGGGCCGAGGAGGGCACAACCCACCAGGGCGCACCTGGGCTCCCTACCGTGCCCAGGTGGGTTGTGCCCACCTGGTGGGCCCCCTCTGGTAGTTATTTGCTCCAATAATTCTTATTTATTCCATAAAAAAACCCTGTGAAGTTTCAGCTCATTTGGAGTTGTGCAGAATAGGTGGCCTGACGTAGCTTTTTCAGGTCTAGAATTCCAGCTGCTGGTATCTCCCTCTTTGTGTGAACCTTGCATATTATGAGGGAAAAGGCATTAGAATTACTCCAAAAAGCATTATTATGCATAAAAACATTGAAAATAAAAGTAGCAAAACATGATGCAAAATGGACATATCAACTCCCCAAGCTTAGACCTTGCTTGTCCTAAAGCGAAAACCGAAATCGAAAAACATGTCCACATGCTTTGAGAGAGAGGTGTCGATAAAAACAAGATACGGACATAGAAGCATCATGCACATTATTATAACAGCAAGGAACTTAAACATGGAGTTTTTATCACATAACTTTTATCATATAACTTGTGTCATATAACTTCTTATGAACAAGTAACAATTCATCACAACATTGAAGTATAAAGCATAAACCTTATTGAAAACCAATAAACTATGTTCTCAGTCAACTTTGCAACTACAATTCATCATATTTTTAGGAAGGGTCATGCATCAGGGCCTTTAGGCAAGTCCACATACTCAACCATCATATAATCTTCTATGATTGCTAACATTCATAGTGTACCCATGAACAAAAAGTTTCAACCAGACACATAGAAAGATGGGGGCTTATAGTTTCACCACCAAACATATTCACCTCAAGGGTGATGTCAACAATAGTAACTCATGCCTACTCATATCCAGCTGGATATATGTGCCTAGATCTTTCCTCACGATATGATGCTTGCCAAAGGAGAAAAATAAAAAGGAATAGGAGAGAAAACTTTGACTCTGCATAAAAGTAAAAGAAAGGCCCTTCGTAGAGGGAAGCAGAGATTACCATGCTCTTATTTGTTTGTATGCCAAATCACTTGATGCAAAAGAATGTCACATTGTATGGCCCCTTATGATTGCAACCTTTATTATGCAGTATGTCGCTTTTATTCTTTGCCATCATAAGTTCGTATAACGCTCAATTTTCTCTTACACTAAATGATCCAACACATTTAGAAGCAATTTTTATTACCTTATTGCACCGATGACAACTTACTTGAAGGATCTTACTCAGTCCATAGGTAGGTATGGCGGACTCTCGAAATAAGATTTGGGTTAAGGGTTTTTGGATGCACAAGTAGTATCTCTACTTAGTGCGGAGTTTTTGGCTAGAAAAGATATTGGGCAAGCACCACATGTTAAAGGATCTATGACAATATAACTTCTATGTGAATATGAACAAACATAAATCATTACATTGTCTTCCTTGTCCAGCGTCAACTATTTTTACACAAAATATTTAATGGGGGCTCACAATCATAAAAGATGTCCAACATAGTGTATTTGCATGTGAATCTTCTCTTCCCTTATAAATTATTTCATGAGTTGCATCATTGACCAATGCTATGCTTGTCAATCTCCAACAAATTTTACCACTTATACTTTTCCTTATGTGATGTCATTACTTGCCATAAGATTAGCATATGATATTTTTATTTATTAATTAATTCCTTTATTTTTATTGAAACATAAAAGTGTAGAAAGCAAAACTTGAACTAATCTTTGTATATAACTCGCACATGATTACATAGATAGATCACTAAGCAAACACTCGAAAGAAAGGATCGAACTAAGCTTTTATTCAACTAGATCAAAAGATAACTAAGGATCGAACTAAAAATAGATAAAAGCAAAGATAGTGGTGGTGACAGGATACCGGGGCACCTCCCCCAAGCTTGGCACAAGCCAAGGGGAGTGTCCATACCCGATACTCAAGTCTCCTTTGGTGATGAAGAAGGTGGTGGTGGTGTAGATGAGGTAGTGATCTTATCTTCCGGTTTCCATGGCAGAACTCGCCATCATAGGAAGAAGAGTGAGTCTCGCGAGTCCTACAATTCGCAGCCAAACTCATACCTTTAAACCTTGCCTCATATTCAAAGACTTGGTTTTGGAGATCGTAGATCTGGCTTTGGAGAAAGTTGATTTGCTCGTTGAAGGTGAAGATGATGTGTTTCATGGACTTGCCATCCACCTTGAGATCACGGGTGTAGTTCGCGATCATGAGGTGATTGGCATTGAGTCCATGTTCCACCATCCCCTTGCACATGAAAACCTCCTGCTCCATAGCTTCGAGCCTGGCCTCCATGGTTCCCGTCCCTTTGGGGCCCTGGATGTCGTGAATGTGGAGCACCCCCTCACGCATCTCGATGACTTGAGGGTGCTGGATCACCTCCCGTAGGTACGGTTGATGACGTTCTTTAAGAACTTGTCCTTTGAGGAGCTCGAAGTGGCCATGGTGATCTAGATCTGTCAGAAAACAGAAGATTTCTCCGTGATACGGAGGTCAATACGTTCAAGGGGTATATAAAGATTTTTTTTATCTTGGGAAACAAGCAAACGGAAGAAAACCGGAGTACGAAAGGTAACCAGGTGGGCACAACCCACCTGGGCACGTTAGGGGGGCCTGGCACGCCCTGGTGTCTTGTGCCCACAGGATTGCCTTCCTGGTTGTTTCTTATTTTCCTAATTTTTGATATATTCCAAAACTGACAAAAAATATTTTTGTGGATTTTTCGGAGTCTGTTTACTTACCGTATCACGTACCTCCTCTTTTCAGTTATTTTGGAGTGTTTGAGAAGGTTTCTTTTATGTGTTTTTTCGGTGTCATAGTTTGGATAATATTACTTTCAATGTTAATGGGCATACCTGAGATATAATGTTTTATTCTTTGCCCATTGACAACCTTTGGGTTGGTACCTTCGGCATTATTTATTTTGATGGCTCCAGAGCGATAAACCTCCTCGATAACATATGGTCCTTCCCATTTGGAGGGAAGTTTTCCTGCAAAGAATATGAAACGAGAGTTGTATAGAAGAACATATTCCCCAACATCGAATTCCCGTTTTTGGATTCTTTTGTCATGCCATCTTTTATCTTTCTCTTTAAATAGTTTGGCATTTTCATAAGCTTGGGTTCTCCATTCATCTAGTGAGCTAATATCAAACAACCTCTTTTCACAGGCAAGTTTGAAATCATAGTTGAGTTCTTTGATTGCCCAATATGCCTTATGTTCTAACGCAAGAGGCAAATGACAAGCTTTTCCATGAACCATTTTATAAGGAGATATACCCATAGGATTTTATATGTTGTTCGGTAAACCCAAAGTGCGTCATCTAATTTCTTAGACCAATTCTTTCGAGACCTATTGACAGTTTTTTGTAATATTAGCTTTATTTCTCTATTGCTAAGTTCAACTTGATCACCAGACTGAGGATGATATGGAGATTCAATCCTATGGTTAACATCATACTTAGCAAGCATTTTACGAAAAGCACCATGAATAAAATGTGAACCACCATCAGTCATTAAGTATCCAGGGACTCCAAACCTTGGGAAAATAACTTCCTTAAGCATTTTAATAGAGGTGTTGTGATCAGCACTACTAGTTGGAATAGCTTCTACCCACTTAGTAACATAATCAACAACAACCAAAATATGTGTATACCCATTAGAGGAAGGAAAAGGTCCCATGTAATCAAAACCCCAAACATCAAATGGTTCAATGGCAAGGGAATAATTCATAGGTATTTATTGACGCTTACCAATATTACCAATTCATTGACATTCATCACAAGATAAAACAAACTTACGGGCATCCTTGAAGAGAGTAGGCCAATAAAAACCAGATTGCAATACCTTGTGAGCATTCTGTCTCCCGCATGATGCCCTCCATAAGCTTCGGAGTGACATTTCCGTAGGATTTTTCCCTGTTCATGCTCAGGTACACAATGTCTAATAATACCATCTACTCCTTCTTTATAAAGACGTGGGTCATCCCAAAAGTAATGTCTTAAATCATAGAAGAACTTTTTCTTTTGTTGGTATGTGAAACTAGGTGGTGTATATATAGCAACAATGTAATTAGCATAATCAGCATACCAAGGAGTGTTATGAGAAACATTTATTGCAGCCAATTGCTCATCAGGAAAACTATCATTAATAGGTTGTGGGTCATCAAGAATATTCTCTAACCTAGACAAATTATCAGCTACGGGGTTCTCAGCTCTTTTTCTATCAGTGATATGTAAATCAAATTCTTGTAGCAAGAGAACCCATCTAATGAGTCTAGGTTTAGCATCTTTCTTTTTCATAAGATATTTAATAGCAGCATGATCAGTGTGAACAGTAACCTTAGAATCAACAATGTAAGATCTAAATTTATCACAAGCAAACACAACTGCTAAGAATTCATTTTCAGTATTAGCATAATTTCTTTGGGCACTGTCTAGAGTTTTACTAGCATAATGAGTAACATTTAATTTCTTATCAACTATTTGTCCTAAAACAACACCAACAGCATAATCACTAGCATCACACAAAATTTCAAAAGGCAAGTTCCAATCAGGTGGTTGAACAATAGGTGCAGAAATTAAGGCTTTCTTAAGTGTTTCAAAGGCTTCTACGCAATCATCATCAAAAACAAATGGAACATCCTTTTGTAAAAGATTTGTAAGAGGCCTAGAAATTCTAGAGAAGTCTTTAATAAACCTCCTATAGAAACCAGCATGACTGAGGAAACTACGAATACCTTTAATATCCTTAGGACATGGCATTTTCTCAATTGCAACAACTTTAGCTTTGTCCACCTCAATACCCAATTCAGAAATTTTATGTCCCAAGACGATACCTTCATTAATCATAAAGTGGCACTTCTCACAATTCAAGACGAGATTAGTTTGCTCACATCTCTGCAAAACTCGATCAAGGTTGCTTAAGCAATCATCAAAAGAAGTTCCGTAAATGGAAAAAATCATCCATGAAAACCTCAACAATCTTTTCACAAAAATCAGAGAATGTAGCAGTCATACATCTTTGAAAGGTAGCAGGTGCATTGCATAAACTAAAAGGCATACGTCGATAAGCATAAGTTCCAAAAGGACAAGTAAAGGTGGTTTTCTCTTGATCAGGTTGTGAAACAGGTATTTGAGAAAAAATAGAATATCCATCAAGGAAACAAAAATGTGTGTGCTTTGATAGTCTTTCAAGCATTTGACCAATAAAAGTCAAGGGGTAATGATCTTTCCTAGTTGCTTTATTTAATTTTCTAAAATCAATTACCATTCTATAGCCAGTAACAATTCTTTATGGAATAAGTTCATTCTTATCATTAGGAACAACGGTAATACCTCCTTTCTTAGGGACACAATGAACATGTGATGTCTACTATGCAACCTTCTCCTTGTAGATGTTGTTGGGCCTCCAAGTGCAGAGGTTTGTAGGACAGTAGCAAATTTCCCTCAAGTGGATGACCTAAGGTTTATCAATCCGTGGGAGGCGTAGGATGAAGATGGTCTCTCTCAAGCAACCCTACAACCAAATAACAAAGAGTCTCTTGTGTCCCCAACACACCCAATACAATGGTAAATTGTATAGGTGCACTAGTTCGGCGAAGAGATGGTGATACAATTGCAATATGGATGGTAGATATTGGTTTTTGTAATCTGAAATTATAAAAACAGCAAGGTTACTAATGATAAAGTGAGCACAAACAGTATTGCAATGCTAGGAAACAAGGCATAGGGTTCATACTTTCACTAGTGCAAGTTATCTCAACAATAATAACATAATTGGATCATATAACTATCCCTTAACATGCAACAAAGAGTCACTCCAAAGTCACTAATAGCGGAGAACAAACGAAGACATTATGGTAGGGTACGAAACCACCTCAAAGTTATCCTTTCTGATTGATCTATTCAAGATTCTGTAGTAAAATAACACGAAGCTATTCTTTCCGTTCGATCTATCATAGAGTTCATACTAGAATAACACCTTAAGACACAAATCAACCAAAACCACAATGTCACCTAGATACTCCATTGTCACCTCAAGTATCTGTGGGCATGATTATACGATATGCATCACACAACATCAGATTCATCTATTCAACCAACACAAAGAACTTCAAAGAGTGCCCCAAAGTTTCTACCGGAGAGTCAAGACGAAAACATGTGCCAACCCCTATGCATAGGTTCATGGGCGGAACCCGCAAGTTGATCACCAAAACATACATCAAGTGGATCACGTGATATCCCATTGTCACCACAGATAAGCACGGCAAGACATACATCAAGTGTTCTCAAATCCTTAAAGACTCAATCCGATAAGATAACTTCAAAGGGAAAACTCAATTCATCACAAGAGAGTGAGGGGGAGAAACATCATAAGATCCAACTATAATAGCAAAGCTCGCGATACATCAAGATCATGCCATAGAGAGAACACAAGAGAGAGAGAGAGAGAGAGAGAGAGATCAAACACATAGCTACTGGTACATACCCTTAGCCCCGAGGGTGAACTACTCCCTCCTCGTCATGGAGAGCGCCGGGGTGATGAAGATGGCCACCGGTGAGGGATCCCCCCTCCGGCAGGGTGCCAGAACGGGCTCTCGAGAGGTTTTTGGTGGCTACAGAGGCTTGCGGCAGCGGAACTCCCGATCTATTTTTTGTTTGATGGTTTTAGGGTATATGGGAATATATAGGCGAAAGAAGTCGGTCGGGGGAGCCTCGAGGGGCCCACGAGGATGGAGGGCGCGCCCAGGGGGGTGGGCGCGCCCCCCTATCTCGTGGACTCCTTGACGCTTCCCTGGCTTGCACTCCAAGTTCCCGGGATTGCTTCTGTTCCAAAAATAACTTTTCCGAAGGTTTCATTCCGTTTGGACTCCATTTGATATTCCTTTTCTTAAAAACACTGAAATAGGCAATAAAATAGCAATATGGGTTGGGCCTCCGGTTAATAGGTTAGTCCCAGAAGTAATATAAAAGTGTATAATAAAGCCCATAATCATTCAAAACAGATAATAAAATAGCATGAATGCTTCATAAATTATAGATACGTTGGAGACGTATCAACATGACTTACCCATCTACTATCAGCTATGGGATAAAGTATACCTACTTCCAGAAGCTTTAGTATTTCTGTTCTTACCACTTCTTTCATTTTAGGATTCAATCGTCATTGATGATCAACAATGGGTTTAGCATCAGGTTCCATATTAATCTTGTGCTGACAAAGAGTGGGACTAATGCCCTTAAGATCATCAAGAGTATATCCAATAGCAGCTCGGTGCTTCTTCAGAACTTTCAAAAATCTTTCTTCTGCATGTTCTGAAAGGTTAGCACTAATAATAACAGGATATATCTTTTTCTCATCAAGATAAGCATATTTCAATGTGTCTGGAAATTGGTTTAATTCAAGCACAGGATCACCTTTAGGTGGAGGAGGACCTCCTAGAGTTTCAATAGGCAAATTGTGTTTAAGAAGAGGTCATTGTTCAAAGAAATTTTTACCTATTTCACTTCTTTCATGCATAAGCATATCATTTCCATGGTCTAGCAAATATTGTTCTAGTGGATCAGTAGGAGGCACATCAATAGAAGCAAGACCAATTATTTCATCCTTACTAGGTAATTCTTTCTTATGATCCTTTCTACTAAAGTTAGGAAAATTAAACTCATGAGACTCATCACCAAAACTAACATTGACTGTTTGTTTGTCATAATCTATTTTAGCATTAACGGTGTTCAAGAAAGGTCTGCCGAAGATAATGGGTCAAAAGTCATCTTGTGGGGAACCAAGAACTAGAAAATTAGTAGGGTATTTTATTTTCCCACACAAGACTTCAACATCTCTAACAATCCCAAGTGGTGTGATGGTGTCTCTATTAGCAAGTTTAATAGTAACATCTATGTCTTCTATTTCAGCGGGTGCTATGTGACTCATAATTTCTTGATATAAGGTAAAGGGAATAGCACTCACGCTAGCATGTAAGTCACATAAACCATGATAACAGTGATCTCCTATTTTGACTGAGACAACAGGCATGCAAACAACAGGTCTATGTTTATCTTTTTCATCCGGTTTGGCAATTATAGCAGCTTCATCACAAAAGTAAATAACATGCCCATCTATATTTCTACCAAGAGATCTTTAACCATAGCAACACTAGGTTCTACCTTGATTTGTTCAGCTAGTTTAGGTGCTCTTATATAACTTTTATTGACCATAGTTGAAACCTTAGCATGTTCATTTATCCTAACACGGAAAGGTGGTTTTTCAATATAAGCAGTAGGAACAACTGGATCAACATTATAAATAATTGTTTCATCTTTAGCTAATACCGGTTCTTTAATTTCCACTTTAATAGGTGGGTGATATTTAAACCATTTCTCCTTAGGAAGATCAACATGAGTAGAAAATGATTCACAAAAGGCGGCTACTATCTCAGAGTCAAGTCCATATTTAGTGCTAAACTTTTGAAAAGCATCAATATTCATAAAAGATTTAACACAATCATACTTAAGCTTAATACCTGAGTCTTTACCTTCGTCGAGTTCCCAATCTTCAGAGTTGCATTTAGTTCTTTCTAAAAGATCCCACCTAAATTCAATAGTCTTCATCATAAAAGAACCAGTACAAGAAGTATCGAGCATGGATTGATCATTACGAGAAAGTCAAGCATAAAAATTCTGAATGATAATTTCTCTTGAGATCTCATGATTGGGGCATGAATATAAAATTGAATTAAGCCTCCCCCAAGCTAGAGCGATACTTTATCCTTCTTTACTATTTTTGATTCTGAAATCACCTTCAGCAACTAGTACTCCTGTGAAATAATAGGTTAGATCATGAGGCCAAAAATTATATATGTAATACCGATCACAATGAACTAAATGCATAGGATAAAACTTCTAGTGAAATTCCAATTTCAATCGATTCCAATTCCAAGATCCAATATCATCGCATAGCCTATACCATGCCAATGCTTTTCCCTTCAAAGATAAAGGGAAAACCTTCTTATTAGCTTCATCTCCGGGTAAACCTGCAAGCTTAAGTAATCCACAAATTTCATCCACGTATATCAAGTGTATATCAGGATGTTCGGTTCCATCTCCTGCATAAGGATTAGCTAGCAGTTGTTCTATCATACCCGAAGGAATTTCATAACCAATATTTTTAGTAGGTGTAGTAGGTTGAGGGGCAACTAATTGTTGTTCCAGTCGAGGTGAAGATACCCGAACAAACCCCTCAAAGGATTGTTCTCCATAGCAGCAAGTGACAACAAATTTCAGCACGTAGTAATAAGTTTTCCTTACCGATTTCCACTTACCAAGAGCGCTTCACTCCCCGACAACGGCACCAGAAAAGAGCCTTGATGACCCACAAGTATAGGGGATCAATCGTAGTCCTTTCAATAATTAAAAGTGTCAAACCCAATGAGGAGCAGAAGGAAATGACAAGTGGTTTTCAGCAAGGTATTCTCTGCAAGCACTGAAATTATAAGTAACGAGTAGTTTCACAGTAAGGTAATTTGTAACGAGCAAGTAATGGTAACGGTAAAAAAAGTGCAGCAAGGTAGCCGAATACTTTTGAGGTAAAGGACAGGCCACAACAGTCTCTTATGATAAGTAAAGTGTTCTTGAGGGTACATGGGAATTTCATCTAGTCACTTTCATCATGTTGGTTTGATTCATGTTCGCTACTTTGATAATTTGATATGTGGGTGGACCGGTGCTTAGGTGTTGTTCTTACTTGAACAAACCTCCTACTTATGATTTACTGAAGGAAATATGCCCTAGAGGCAATAATAAATTTGTTATTTGTATTTCCTTATATCATGATAAATGTTTATTATTCATGCTAGAATTGTATTAACCGGAAACTTAGTACATGTGTGAATATATAGACAAAACAAAGTGTCCCTAGTATGCCTCTACTTGACTAGCTTGTTAACCAAAGATGGTTATGTTTCCTGACCATAGACATGAGTTGTCATTTGATGAATGGGATGTAGGGATCACATCATTAGAGAATAATGTGATGGAGAAGACCCATCCGTTAGCTTAGCATTATGATCGTTACAGTTTCGTTGCTACTGCTTTCTTCATGACTTATACATGTTCCTTAGACTATGAGATTATGCAACTCCCGAATACCGAAGGAACACTTTGTGTGCTATCAAATGTCACAACATAACTGGGTGATTATAAAGATGCTCTACAGGTGTCTCCAAAGGTGTTTGTTGGGTTGGCATAGATCATGATTAGGATTTTTCACTCTGTGTATCAGAGAGGTATCTCTGGGCCCTCTCAGTAATGCTCATCACTATAAGCCTTGCAAGCAATGTGACTAATGAGTTAGTTGTGGGCGAAGCATTACAGAACGAGTAAAGAGACTTTGCCGGTAACGAGATTGAACTAGGTATGATGATACCGACGATCGAATCTCGGGCAAGTAACATACCGATGACAAAGGGAACAACGTATGTTGTTGTGCGGTTTGACCGATAAAGATCTTCATAGAATATGTAGGAGCGAATATAAGCATCTAGGTTCTGCTATTTGTTATTGATCGGAGATGTGCCTCGATCCTGTCTACATAGTTCTCGAACCCGTAGGGTCCGCACGCTTAATGTTCGATGACGATTTGTATTAAGAGTTATGTGTTTTTATGACCGAAGTTTGTTCGGAGTCCCGGATGAGATCACGGACATGACGAGGAGTCTCGAAATGGTCGAGACATAAATATTGATATATTGGAAGGTTATGTTCGGACACCGGAAAGGTTTCGGAAGGGTTTCGGACATTTTTCAGAGTACCGGGAGGTTACCGGAACACCCCGAGGGAAGTAGTGGGCCTTAATCGGCTTTGGAAAGGAGAGGAGGGCCGCAGGTGGCTGTGCGCCCCCCTCCCCCATGGCAGGTCTGAATTGGACTAGGGAGGGGGTGGCGCCCCCCTCTTTCCTTCTCCCTCTCCTCCTCCTTCCCTCTCTCCACCTCTTGGAAAAGGAAGGGGACTCCAACTAGGATTGGGAATCTTAGTTGGACTCCCCCTATAGGCGCACCCCTCCTGGCCGCCGGCCTCCTCCCTCGCTCCTTTATATACGAGGGCAGGGGGCACCCCAAAGGACAACGGACAATATCTTAGCCGCGTGTGGTGCCCCCCTCCACAGTTTAAGACCTCGATCATTTTGTTGTAGTGCTTAGGCAAAGCCCTACGCCGGTAACATCATCAACACCGTCGCGACACTGTCATGCTGACGGAACTCTCCCTCGACCCTCTACTAGATCAAGAGCTCGAGGGACGTCATCATGCTGAATGTGTGCTAAACATGGAGGTGCCGTATGTTTGGTACTTGGATCGGTTGGATCATGAAGACGTTCAACTACATCAACCGCTTTACTAAACGCTTCCGATTTCGGTCTACGAGGGTACAGGGACACACTCTCCTGTCTCGTTGCTCTACATCTCCTAGATAGATCTTGCATGATCGTAGGAATTTTTTTGAATTACTACGTTCCCCAACAGTGGCATCCGAGCCAGTTCTATGCGTAGATGATTGATGACCCACAAGTATAGGGGATCTATCATAGTCCTTTCGATAAGTAAGAGTGTCGAACCCAACAAGGAGCTGAAGGAAATGACAAGCGGTTTTCAGTAAGGTATTCTCTGCAAGCACTGAAATTGTAGGTAACAGATAGTTTCGTGATAAGATAATTTGTAACGGGTAACAAGCAATTAAAGTAAATAATGTACAACAAGATGGCCCAATCCTTTTTGTAGCAAAGGACAAGCCTGGACAATTTCTTATAATGAGAAAAGCGCTCCCAAGGACACATGGGAATTATCGTCAAGCTAGTTTTCATCACGATCATATGATTCGCTATTGGTGTAAAAAAGTAGGGGCTCTCTTTTGACCCCTCTACTTGTGCACGGGCAGTCAGAGCCACCCGCCACGGCCACGCATAAACAGGGCAGGGGAGGGAAGCCAGAGAGAAGCCGAAGGCATGAGACGAACAAGACAATATCAAGAACCAAGGCCACAAAGCACTGACGGGCGAAGGAGGTTGCCCCGGCAAGACCCTTGCTAGGGGCAGCCTCGGCAAGCCCCTTGCCGGGGCAGCTCACCCACACCAAGGAAGCGGGACACCCTCGAGTCACGGTCTTCAACAGCCATGGTGGACCAAGGCTCGGGAGGCACCTCCGTGGTGGCATGCAGATCTTTGTGAAGACATAGAATACTCAAGATCAGATGAAGATTGGAAAGCAACAACCCTCACTAAGATCCTTGCCAAAGGAAACCACAAGACCCCTGGCAAGACCCTTGCCGGGGACACCAGCATGCCACGACAGGACCCTTGCCGGGCCACCCGGCAAGACTCTTGCCGGGCCACCCGGCAAGACCCTCGCCACGGGCAACAGTAGGGCCACTGCCAGGCTGCACCAACCAACTCCCCACCGCCATTCACATGCAGCTGCCAGCCCAACCAGCTGGGCAGGCACCTGCGTGGCAGTATGCGGCTTCCAGGCCAACTCAGCACATACTCATGTGGCAACATGCAGACCTTCGTGGAGGCTCCACCACCGCGCCACCTCAGCTGCCTGCCTACCTACATGGCACCGCATGCATTGCTGGCTAGGGTGCGCGTGTCAGAACGAGGGAGAGCAACGATGGACGGGACGGGCCTCGCTCCCGTCCCCGATAAAGCGAGGAACACCTAAGCCTCGCATTAAATGCGTTTTTTCCTGTAACACCAATGATAAGCTCTTGCCACTATAGCACTTTCCACCTCTTGTGTGCCACTGTGGCAGCCCCTTACACCTATAAAAGGAGGCCCATGGCGCACTAGAGAGGGATTCGGCACTTTGGAACTGGGCAACACCTAGAGCTAGTTCAAGAGCTCAAGAACACTAAATACATCCACCAAAGCAGGATCGTAGGGTTTTACGCATCTTTGCGGCCCGAACCTGGGTAAATCCCCATTGTGCCATCTGCTAGCCCCGCTCTTCTCACGATCCCACGCCCCGCAACCATAGTAGGGATTCCAGCGATCCCATAGGTGTTGTTTCCCACCGACATCTTTGGCGCGCCAGGTTGGGGAGCACAATTGTGAGAATTTGGTCTAGCGGTTGACCTAGCTGTTCTTCCTTGCCATGGCTCCTAAGAAGAAGACGACCACGGCGATCGGCTCGTCTGGGACCGGATTGCCAGTACCGGTGCGGACCAGTAGCGGGCCAGTCACGGAGAGAACCTGTGGCACGGTCCGCGAACATCCACACCACCCTGGCTGTTCAGGCCTGGTGGGTGGCGTCGTTCGTACGCCAGGCGACGAGCCACCAGTTGCGGGCTCCGGAGACAGAGTCGGGCCCCCCGCAGGCGGCGCGGGGCCCTCAAGAGGTGCCGCCATCCCGCCGAACGGCGGCACGGCAACCTCCAAGACGCCAACACCAGCGCCCATGGTGCACTCTTCTCAGGTTGTGCGTGATGAGCAGCGCTACCCTGCCGGTGACCATGCACGCCACCCTGGGAATAGCCCCATGCACCCATCCGTGACGAGGAGGTCCAGCGTGCATGCCCAGGTACTGGCAGAGGTGGCGAATAGCCACGGGGCCGCGACGCAGCTCCTTCTAACGTGGTTAGAAGTCAAGGCGCATCGCGGTCCACCCAGCTTTTGCCACCACCCACGCCCGCGGAAGCCCTAGCACGCGCGCAGTTGCTCCTCGATTTTCCTCCCGCCGCGGAGAAGCTCAATGAATGGAGAGCCACCGTCCGGAGCCTTGTCGGCATCGCCAATAACGATGAGTTGCGGCCGGCAGGACCCATAGACCATCGCTCCGCCGGGCCACCGCGTGCCAGCGGAGACTGTGCTAGAGGCGATGCGGCCATGGTGCACTCCCCTCCTCCATCCCGGCCTCCTCGGGCGTCAGCCCGTCGTGACGACGCTCGTGATGATATCTCCATCGCATTGTCCGACCCGCGAACCAACCGCGATCAGCGTCAAGTCCTTCGGGAGAGGGTTCATGAGGACGCTCGAACTACCATCGAGCGCCGATGTGACGCGCGCCACCAGTCGGACAGGCGGGCAGGGCCTGCTACGGACCGCCCAGCACCGGGAGGCCACTGGTGGCCTACCCTACGAGGTGGGTTGTCCGGCTTTCACCCGTGAGATGTGGCGGTTCCAGTGGACCTCACACCGTATGTTCAAGCCCGACGTCGGTGAGAAGTATAACGACAAGACTCACCCGTCAGAATTCCTCAGCATCTACACCATCACGATGCAAGCTGCTGGGGCCCGCGATGATAAGGTGCTTACCAATTACTTCCCGCTAGCACTCAAGCTGAATGTTATGTTATGGTTGATGCACTTGCCGATAGATTCCATCTCTTCTTGGGCGGATCTGTGCCATGAGTTTGTTGGCGCCTTACCGGAGGTCACCAAGCTCATGGCCAGGCGAGTGATTTGCACATCATCCCCCAGAAAGAAGGTGAAAACTTGCGCAAGTACATCCAAAGGTTCAGCCGGGTGCAGTACAGCATCCCCGATGTTCATCCCGCCACGATGATCAGTGCGTTCCACCAGAATGTGTGCAACCGCAAGATGCATGAAGAGCTGGCGATGAACAAGGTCAAGGATGTGGCTGAGCTTTATGTCCTGGCCGATCGATGCGCTCGTGCTGAAGAGGGAAGGAAGTACCCCGGCGAAGACGCTGGTGCGGAAACCAACTCCACCAGCGACACCGCCACCCTAGCGAAGAAGGGCCGGTGTCGTAACAGGAAACGCAAGGGCAAGGCCGTGCTTGCTGTCAAGGGAACCGACGACACCGGCGCCACCAAGAAGACCAAGGCAAGCGACCCCGGCAAGGAGGTTGCCGGGTGTGCCGCTTGCCGGGCCTTGGCGGCTGCCGACAAGCCAGGATGCTCTGACAAGCAGTACTGCAAGATCCACCGCACCAAGGGCCATGACCTCCAAAACTGCCGGCAGGTAGAGCTGCTCACTGAGAAGCAGAAAGCCGAGTATGAGCGACGGGACAAGGAGAAAGGTCAAGATAGTGCTGAGGGATCTGGCAAGAAATGTGGTGGCCAAGGAGGCCACCGTGGCAAGGATAATCAGCAGGAGAGGCCCGCCCGGGACCGCGACAAGAAGCAGGAAGACGATGATCATGACGAGGACGACGAGTCCGGCGACATGAGTTTCAGAAAGCCATAGAAGCCATGTGCGTCGATGGTGGCGCCTCGCTGCATACATCCCACCACCAACTCAAGCAGTGGGCGCGTGAGATCACGGCGGTGGAGCCATCGCTCGACGCACGGAAGCCACTAAAATGGTCCAGCACGCCCATCATCTTCAACACCAAGGACCACCCTGACCGCACTATTGCGGTAGGGTGCTTGCCATTGTTGGTTTCACCAACAATCCGCAACCTCAAGGTGACTAAGATGTTGGTTGACGGTGGGGCCGGCTTGAATTTGATCTCGCCCGTTGTGGTCAAAAGGCTGCAGATCCCTGATGGAGACCTCGAGGAGACGGGCACGTTCCAGCGGATTAACCCGGGGAGGAGCCAGCCAAAGGGAAAAGTCACGCTGCCCGTGACATTCGGAGGCGAGCTGAGTCACAGGACGGAAAGGATCATTTTCGATGTAGCCAAGATCCCTTTGCCTTACAATGGGATCCTCGACCGCCCGGCACTAGCCAAGTTCATGGCGGCTTCACACTACGCCTACAACATGTTGAAGATGCCCGGGCCGATGAGCATCATCACCGTCCCCTCCGACAAGAAAGATGCGTTGATTTGCGCCGACCAACTTTACCAAGAAGCAGTTGCAGCAGCTGCCGCTAAGGCACCTGTTCCCGCCGATGGATCCCCGAGGAAGAAAAAGACTGGCGAGACCTCCCGCACCCACTCCGGTAAATGCACCCCTTCAGGGTGTTGCACTCCCATTGAGGACGTGCCAGAGAGCTCCGCCGGCAAGAGCAAGAAATCTAGAGCTGCACTGCCAGAAACCAAGAAGGTGCCCGTCAAAGAGGACGGTACGGGGGGAGCTTTTACCATAAGCTCCACCCTCGATGGCAAATAGGAAAGCGAGCTCGTCACCTTCCTGCGGGCGAATGTCTATGTGTTTGCATGGCAAGCCTCCGACATCCCCGGTGTTCCCAGGGAGGTGATTGAGTACCATCTTGCTGTCTGTCCTCATGCGCGGCCCGTCAAGCAGAAGGTCAGAAAGCAAGCTCTGGAGAGGCAAGAGTTTATCACAGAGGAGATCAGGAAGCTAGAGGCGGCGGGTTTGGTAAGAGGAGTACTCCATCCGACGTGGTTGGCCAATCCGGTAGTGGTGCACAAGGCAAACGGGAAGTGGAGGTTGTGTATTGATTACACAGACATCAATAAAGCCTGTCCAAAGGATCCCTTCCTGTTACCGTGCATCGACCAGATTGTTTACTCCATGGCTGGGTGCAACCTTTTATCATTCCTTGACGCCTACTCAGGATACCACCAAATCTTCATGACAAAAGAAGACGAGGAAAAGACATCGTTCATCACCCCATGTGGTACGTACTACTTTCTACGGATGCCTTTTGGGTTGAAGAGTGCTGGCTCAACCTTTGCAAGAGCAGTCCAAATTGGTTTTGAACCCCAGCTACATAGAAATATGGAAGCTTACATGGATGACATAGTGGTCAAAACCAAGGACAAGGCAACACTTGTACGGGATCTGGAGGAAACATTTGGCAACCTGTGCAAGATCAACCTCAAATTGAACCCTGAGGAGTGTGTCTTCGGTGTCCCATCCGACAAGCTTCTCGGGTTCTTTGTGTCGCGGCATGGGATTGAAGCAAACCCAGACAAGATTAGGGCCATCAAGCATATTGAGGCACCCAAATGGATCAAGGACGTGCATCAGCTCACTGGCTATGTTGCCGCCATGAGCAGATTCATTTCCAGATCCACGGAGCGTGCCCTTCCCTTTTTCAAAATCTTAAAGAAGGCAGGCCCAGTGGAGTGGACCCCAGAGGCCAAGGCGGCATTGCAAGACTTGAAGAAGTACCTCTCCTCTGCCCCGGTGCTGGTTGCGCCTAAACCACAAGAACCGTTGCTGCTGTATCTAGCGGCAACAAACCAAGTGGTTAGCACCGCGTTGGTGGTGTAGAGAGAGGCCGACGAGGAGACAGCAGCAACGGCAGAGTCAATGATTAGCGGGCCAGGACCCTCCCCGGCAGGGCTCGGTCCCGGCAAGACTGAGTCCCCGGCAGGGCTCGATCCCTGCGAGACTGAGTCCCCGGCAGGGCTCGGTCCCGGCAAGACTGAGTCCCCGGAAGGGCCCAGTCCCGGCAAGGCTGACGCCAGCACAACAGGACCCGCACCGCCAGGTGAAGTGGCGCAAAGGAAGAAGATGGTGCAGCACCCGGTGTACTTCGTCAGCTCCCTCTTGCAGGGAGCTAGGTCGAGGTATTCGGGTGTGCAAAAATTGCTCTTCGGCCTCCTTATGGCCTCGAGGAAGCTGCGCCACTACTTCCAAGCACACGAGATCACCGTGGTTACCCGCCTTCCGTTGCAACAGATACATCACAACCCAGATGCAACAGGAAGGATCGTGGAATGGGCCCTAGAGCTGTCAAGTTTTGGCCTAAGGTTTGAAATTACCTCGACGATCCAAAGCAGAGTCTTGGCGGAGTTTGTTGCAGAATGGACCTCGACGCCTGACGAAGAGGTACAGGAGACCACTCTCCCCAGCGAGGAAACAAGCGGCAACTGGATCATGTACTTTGATGGGGCCTTTTCGCTGCAAGGCGCTGATGCTAGTGTGCTGCTTATCGCACCCACCGGAGAGCACCTCAAGTACATCATCCAAATGCACTTTCCCTGGGAGATGTCAACCAAAAACACCGCCGAGTACAACGGATTGCTTGCCGGTCTCAGGATCGCGGCGGACCTCGGAGTCAAAAAGCTCATCGTTAGAGGCGACTCGCAACTCGTCGTCGGGTAGGTCAACAAAGATTATGAAAGCCCGTTGATGGAAGCCTACGTGGACGAGGTGAGGAAACTGGAAGAGCGCTTCGATGGTAAGCGGAGCATGTCCCTCGGATGGAGAACAACATCGCTGACTACCTGTCGAAGCGTGCTGCCCTCAAGCTACCTGTGGAACCAGGTACTTTCATGCTTCAATTAACTCAACCATCCGTTGAGCCGTCAACCGGGCAGAACAAGCGGAGGAAGCTAGGTTCCAGCAAGTACTTCCCCACCGAGCTCCCTGGAGCCGCCGGCGAAGATGTTGCCGTGGATGCCGATCCTGCCGCAAGACAACCGACTCCGGCTGGACCTCATGTCATGACCGTAGAGACGACCGTTCCCGTGGAAGGATAGATGCCTTTGATCCTTGCCATCGAGCCACAAGCTCCGGCATGGGCGCAGCACACCATCTGATTCCTCCAAATGGGAGAGCTTCCTGAGGAGCAGGAAGAGGCAGAGAAAGTAGCCCACCGGTCCACTCTGTACCAATTCATTGACAACATTTTGTACAGAAAGAGACCAAATGGGTGAAATCGAAGTGCATCTCCTAGGAGGAAGGACTAGAGCTGTTGGCAGAGATACATGGAGGCATATGTGGCTCCCACATAGGGTCAAGGGCCCTTGCCGGCAAGGCATTCCGGCAAGGCTTCTTCTGGCCCACCGCCCTCCAGGATGCAACAGCACTAGTAACCAAGTGTGAAGCATGCCAGTTCCATTCAAACAAGCTTTATCAACTAGCCCAAGCCCTTCAAACCATCCCTCTCTCCTGGCCCTTCTCGGTCTGGGGGCTTGACATACTGGGCCCCTTCCCCTGCGTTGTCGGGGGCTTTGAGTACTTGTACGTCGCAATCGACAAGTTCACAAAGTGGCCAGAAGTGGAAGCCGTGAGGAAGGTGACGGCACAGTCGGCCATCAAGTTCTTCAAGGGACTAGTGTGTCATTTTGGGGTGCCCAACAAGATTATCACCGATAATGGCACACAGTTCACAAGCCATGCCTTCATGCAATACCTCGGAGATCTCGGCAGCAAGGTCTGTTTTGCCTCCGTGGCACATCCACGGAGCAACGGCCAAGCGGAGAGAGAAAATGCTGAAGTCCTGCGAGGCTTAAGAACGAAGACTTTTGACAAGCTGTGCAAGAGTGGAAGACGCTAGATTGATGAGTTGCCGGCGGTTCTTTGGTCGATCAAAACGACGCCAAATCGAGCCACCGGCCAGACACCCTTTGCCCTAGTCTACGGGGCAGAAGCAGTTCTCCCCATGGAACTCATACACGGGTCACCTCGAGTGCTCACTTATGATGAGTTTGAGCAAGAGCAATTGCAGCAAGATGACGCAATGCTCCTTGAGGAAGATCATCTCCGAGCGGCTGTGAGAGCAGCATGCTACCAGCAAGCCTTGCACCGCTACCATAGCCGCAAGGTTCATGCCCGGAGCTTTGAGGAAGGTGACCTTGTTCTTTGGCATGTTCAGTCTGCCAAGAATTCCAACAAGTTGACGCCAAAGTGGGAAGGCCCTTACCGGGTAACACAAGTTACCAGGCCCGGTGCAGTCCGCCTGGAGACCGAAGATGCCATTCTGGTGAGAAACTCCTGGAACATCGAGCATCTTCGCAAGTTTTACCCATAAGGCGCGGCTGCCGGGCCTCCCGGCAGGCCACCCTTTTGTACAAGCCTTGCCGGCAAGGCATGTAACCCTTTGTACAAAGCCAGGCGCAGACCCTGAGCACTAATAAACGAAGCGCTGGTGCTCTAAGTTATAGCATGCATGCTAGGTCGAGTCTCCTCCTCGGTTAGGGTTGATAGTTCTTGGCAGCGGCTAACCCCTAGCTTAGAGGTCGAGTGTGCATCTTTTTGTTTCTTCCTTGTCCTTTTTTCGTTTGCAGGACACGTAAGTATTTCTGCCGAGCTGTTTGGAAGAAAGGAACGGGCCGATGCCCCGACCCCGGCAAGCCAAGGTTGCCGGGGGCTGCAAATGCAAGGATCCATCCGCGGCAAGCCAAGGTTGCTGGGGGCTGCAGATCCAGATAAGTTCTCTATCCTCTATCATGCATTTCGTTATGGACCAGGATACGTGAAACCCCGTTCTATCTCTGAGCTACCGTGCTCCCCTTTTTTGGTACCCAAGGATTATCCCCTAGATCCGAATTTGGTCGTAGCGGCGGCGGCAAAGAAGAGGAACGAGGAGCCTAAGCCCACCTCATCCCTGCTCCGCCAAGAGCGTGAGAAAGGTCGAGCGAAGTGGGGGGACGGCAAGGCCTGTTTCCGAGCGAAAATTGTTTGTCTTAAAGATAACAAGGATTCACTCCTTGTCATGGGTTCCGCCTACGAACGAAAAACCCGGCCAACATCCCTTTTTCATTAAAAAAACATCCCGCACAGGTACAGTTCATACGAGATGAAAAACATGAGGAAGGGGATTACAAGTTATAAAGCTAACAAGGGCCCAAAGGCTTACAAGACTAAAAATAGATAAGGTGCCCATAATCCCTTTCTTGTCCCTCTCCTCAGGAAATGGAACAAGAAAGCAGAAGGGCAAAAGGGGCACCTAGGCGAGCTATGGGTGGTATTAGACACCAAGAGAACATCTCGGTGGCCGTCCAAGGGCTGGACGGTGGTGGCGGCGCCGGAGGCAGAGCTCGAAGACGAGGCGGCAGGACGTCAATACGCATTGAAGGCGTCGGTGCCCTCTGATGATCCACAAGTGTAGGGGATCTATCGCAGTCCTTTCGATAAGTAAGAGTGTCGAACCCAGCCAGGAGAAGAAGGAAATGATAAACGGTTTTCAGTAAGGTTTTCTTTGCAAGCACTGAAATAGTAGGTGATAGATAGTTTTGTGATAAGATAAATAGTAACGAGCAAAAGGTAAATAAAGTAATTAAAGTGCAGCAAAGTGGCCCAATCCTTTATGTAGCAAAGGATAAGCCTAGACAAATTATAATAATGAGAAAGGAGCTCCCGAGGACACATTGGGAATTATCGTCAAGCTAGTTTTCATCATGTTCATAAGATTCGCGTTCGGTACTTTGATAATTTGATATGTGGGTGGACCAGCACTTGGGTACTGCCCTAACTTGGAAAAGCATCCCACTTATGATTAACCCCTATTGCAAGCATCCACAACTACAAAAAGGAGTATTAAGGTAAACCTAACCACAACATTAAACATATGGGTCCATATCAACCCCTAACGAAGCAACGCATAAACTAGGGTTTAAGCTTCTGTCACTCTAGCAACCCATCATCTACTTATTACTTCCCTATGCCTTCCTCTAGGCCCAAATAATGGTGAAGTGTCATGTAGTCGACGTTCACATAACACCACTAGAGGAAAGACAACATACATCTCATCAAAATATCGAACGAATACCAAATTCACATGACTACTTATAGCAAGACTTCACCCATGTCCTCAGGAACAAACGTAACTACTCACAAAGCATATTCGTGTTCATAATCAGAGGAGTAATAATATGCATAAAGGATCTGAACATATGATCTTCCACCAAGTAAACCAATTAGTATCAACTACAAGGAGTAATCAACACTACTAGCAACCCATAGGTACCAATTTGTGGTTTTTATACAAGATTGGATACAAGAGATGAACTAGGTTTTGAGAGGAGATGGTGCTGGTGAAGATGTCGATGGAGATTGACCCCCTCCCGATGAGAGGATCGTTGGTGATGACGTTGGTGATGATTTCCCCCTCTCGAAGGGAAGTGTCCCCGGCAGAATAGCTCCGCCAAAGCCCTAGATTGATTCCGCCAAGGTTCCGCCTCGTGGCGGTGGAGTTTCGTCCCGTAAGCTTGCCCATGATTTTTTCCAGGTAAAGAGTGATGATATAGCAGAAGATGGACGCCGGAGGCCCGCCAGGGGGCCCAGGAGATAGGGGGCTGCGCCCTACAGGGGGCACGCCCCCCTGTCTCCTGGACAGGGTGTGGGCCCCCTGGCCTATTTATTTCGCTCATAAATTCTTAATAAATCCAAAAAGTTGTTTCGTGGAGTTTCAGGACTTTTGGAGTTGTGCAGAATAGGTTTCCAACGTTTGCTCCTTTTCCAACCAGAATTCCAGCTGCCGGCATTCCCCCTCTTCATGGTAAACCTTGTAAAATAAGAGAGAATAGCCATAAGTATTGAGATATAATGTGTAGTAATAGCCCATAATGCAATAAATATTGATATAAAAGCATGATGCAAAATGGACGTATCAACTCCCCCAAGCTTAGACCTCGCTTGTCCGAAAGCCGAAATCGAAAAATATGTCTGCATGTTTAGAGATAGAGGTGTCGATAAAAATAAAATACGGACAAGAGGGCATCATGATCATTCTAATAACAGCAACATATATAGATTTTTTCATATGATTTTCTATGCTCAAGTAATAAGCAATTCACAATGTCAAGTATGGTTCATAAACTTCATTGGGAAATGGGAACTAACAAACTATAATCTCAGTCATTGAAGCAATTGCAATTTATCGTAACATCAGAAAGAGTCAACAATAAAACTTTTTAACAAGCTCACACACTCAACTATCTCGTATTCTCCCATAATTGCTAACACTCACGCAATACTTGTGGTTATAGAGTTTTAGCCGGACACTGAGAAAGATAGGGGCTTATTGTGTTGCCTCCCGACGTATTCACCTTTAGGTGATGTCAACAATAATAGCCTATGCCAACTTACATCCAATTGGATATATGTATCATGATCTTTAAAACACGAGGAGCTTGCCAAATGATAAAATGAAAAAGCGAAAGGTGAAGATCACCTTGACTCAAGCAAAAAGTAAAAACATAAAGTAAAAGATAGGCCCTTCGCAAAGGGAAGCAGAGTTTGTCATGCGTGTTTAGGGTTGATGCACGAAATCTTAATGCAAAAGAACGTCACTTTATATTGCCCCTTGTATGTGGACCTTTATTATGCAATCTGTCGCTTTTATTACTTCCACACAAGTTCGTACAAAGCTTATTTTCTCTGCATTAATAAGTCATACATATTTAGAGAGCAATTTTTATTGCTTGCACCGATGACAACTTACTTGAAGGATCTTACTCAATCCATAGGTAGGTATAGTGGACTCTCATGGCAAAACTAGGTTTGAGGATATTTGGAAGCACAAGTAGTATCTCTACTTGGTGCAAGGAATTTGGCTAGCAAGAGGGGGAAAGGCAAGCTCAACATGTTTGGAAGGTCAATGACAATATACTTTAACTGAGATGTCGGAAAACATAAACCATTATGTTGTCTTTCTTGTCCAACATCAACTCCTTTAGCATGTCATACTTAATGAGTGCTTCACAATCATAAACGATGTCCAAGATAATATATCTATATGTGAACCCCTCTTTCCTTATCACTTCCTATTAATTCCAACGATGACCAAGGCTACGTTCATCAACTCTCAACAATTTTTATGCCTCATACTTGCTATGTGTGAAGTTATCACTATCCATAAGATCAATATAAACTCCTTTTGTTCTTTCTAATTTCACAAGATCATAGCAACATAGCAAAGCCCTTGACTCAACACTAATCTTTATTATAGATAGCACACGGACTCACTTACATAAAGAGATCACAATGCAAAACTCAAAACTACTTGATATCAAAACTTCAATCTACTAGATCAAGATACTACTAAAAGGATCGAACTAAATAAAGCAGTAAAGATAGGAGTGTGATGGTGATATGATACCGGGGCACCTCCCCCAAGCTTGGCGGTTGCCAAGGGGAGTGCCCATACCCATGTGATTATTTCTTCGGAGGTGGTGAAGTGGGAATTGTTGATGATGTAGGCTTGTCGTCCGTCTTCCAAGGCATAGGATCTCCATCATAAAAGGATGATCGAGTCTCCGGGATCCTTAAATCTGCATCCAAACTCATTCGCTTGAATCTATATTCATACTTACAGTTCTGGTTTTGCAGGTCATAAATCTGGGCTTGGAGGTGCTCGATTTTCTCTTGAAGCTTGAAGATGGTCTCCCCGATGACTTTGGCATCTAGCTTGTGGTTGTTGATGAACTCCGTGATCATCATCTGGTTGGCATTAAGTCCACGCTCCACCATCCCTTGACACTTGAAAACTTCTTGCTCCATGGCTTTGAGCTTTGTCTCCATGCTCCCGGTACGCCTTGGCCCCTCCACATCGCGGATGTGCAGCACCCCCTCACGCATCTCAATGGTTTGAGGGTGATGCAGCACCTCCGCGAGATAGGGGTTGATAACCATCTCGAAAAACTTGTCCTTAGGAGTGCTTGGAGATGACATGATGCTCTAGATCTGAAACAGAAACAGCTCGAAACAAAAACAGAGGATATTTGCGTGATACGATGGTCAAAACATTCGGGAGTATATATAATGAATTTTTACCGACCAAAATACGTAACTGATGTCTACTACACAACCTTCTTCTTGTAGACGTTGTTGGGCCTGCAAGTGCACAGGTTTGTAGGACAGTAGCAAATTTCCTCAAGTGGATGACCTAAGGTTTATCAACCTGTAGGAGGCGTAGGATGAAGATGGTCTCTCTCAAACAACCCTGCAACCAAATAACAAAGAGTCTCTTGTGTCCCCAACACACCCAATACAATGGTAAATTGTATAGGTGCACTAGTTCGGCGAAGAGATGGTGATACAAGTGCAAAATAGATAATAGATATAGGTTTTTGTAATCTGAAATAATAAAAACAACAAGGTAGAAAGCTATAAAAGTGAGTGTAAACGGTATTGCAATGATAGGAAACAAGGCCTAGGGTTCATACTTTCACTAGTGCAAGTTCTCTCAACAATAATAACATAAATAGATCATATAACAAGCCCTTAACATGCAACAAAGAGTCACTCCAAAGCCACTAATAGCGGAGAACAAACATAGAGATTATGGTAGGGTACGAAACCACCTCAAAGTTATTCTTTCGGATCGATATATAAAAGAGTTCGTACTAGAATAACACCTTAAGACACAAATCAACCAAAACCCTAATGTCACCTAGATACTCCACTGTCACCTCAAGTATCCGTGGGCATGATTATACGATATGCATCACACAATCTCAGATTCATCTATTCAACCAACACAAAGTACTTCAAAGAGTGCCCCAAAGTTTCTACCGGAGAGTCAAGAACGTGTGCCAACCCCTATGCATAGGTTCATGGGAAGAACCCGCAAGTTGGTCACCAAACCATACATCAAGAGGCACATGATATCCCATTGTCACCACAGATAAGCACGGCAAGACATACATCAAGTGTTCTCATAAAAGACTCAATCCGATAAGATAACATCAAAGGGAAGACTCAATTCATCACAAGAGAGTAGAGGGGGAGAAACATCATAAGATCCAAGTACAATAGCAAAGCTCGGGATACATCAAGATCGTGCCACAGAGGGAACACAAGAGAGAACACGAGAGAGAGAGAGAGATCAAACACATAGCTACTGGTACATACCCTCAGCCCCGAGGGTGAACTACTCCCTACTCGTCATGGATAGTGTCGGGATGATGAAGATGGCCACCAGTGAAGGATCCCCCCTCCGGCAGGGTGCCGGGAAAGGCTCCCGAGAGGTTTTTGGTGGCTACAGAGGCTTGTAGCGGTGGAACTCCCGATCTATCTTCTCCGTGGATGTTTTTAGGGTACGTGGGACTGAGGGAGTCCTGGATTAGGGGGTGTCCGGATGGCCGGACTAAGACCTTTGGCCGGACTCCCGGACTATGAAGATACAAGATTGAAGACCCCGTCCCGTGTCCGGATGGGACTTTCCTTGGCGTGGAAGGCAAGCTTGGCGATACGATATTAAGATCTCCTCCCATTGTAACCGACTCTGTGTAACCCTAGCCCTCTCCGGTGTCTATATAAACCGGAGAGTTTTAGTCCGTAGGACGAAAATCAATCATACCATAGGCTAGCTTCTATGGTTTAGCCACTCCGATCTCGTGGTAGATCTACTCTTGTACTACCCATATCATCAATATTAATCAAGCAGGAGTAGGGTTTTACCTCCATCGAGAGGGCCCGAACCTGGGTAAAAACATCGTGTCCCTTGTCTCCTATTACCATCCGCCTAGACGCACAGTTCGGGACCCCCTACCCGAGATCCGCCAGTTTTGACACTGACAGGGACTATATAGGCGAAAGAAGTCGGTCGGGAGGTGCTCGAGGGGCCCACGAGACAGGGGGCGCGCCTAGTAGGGGGGGCCTCCTATCTCATGGCCTCCTCGAGGGTCTTCTGACATGAACTCCAAGTCTCCTGGGTGATATTCTTCCAAAAAAATCACGTTGCCAAAGGTTTCATTCCGTTTGGACTCCGTTTGATATTCCTTTTCTTCAAAATACTGAAATAGGCAATAAAACAGCAATATGGGTTGGGCCTCCGGTTAATAGGTTAGTCCCAAAAGTAATATAAAATTGTATAATAAAGCCCATAATCATTCAAAACACATAGTAATATAGCATGAATGCTTCATAAATTATAGATTTGTTGGAGACGTATCAGCATCCCCAAGCTTAATTCCTACTCGTCCCTAGGTAGGTAAATGATAAAAGAAAGAATTTATGAAGTGTGAATGCTAGAAGGTGCACAAGTTTGATCAATGATAATTTCAATCACCTTTTCTAGCATGATAATATGTCATAATAGTAGTTCATCTCATGAAACTTTTCATGATAACGTAACAAGCAATTCACATGTTAAAGCATAGACCATAAACTTCTTGAAAACTAGAAAACTTCATTCTTAGTCATCAAAACAATTGCAATTCAGCTTACTTTAAGGAAGAATCTATGTCAGAGCTTTGATTTAGCAAACTTCACATACTCAACTATCATATAGTCTTCTACAATTGCTAACACTCACGCAATACTTGTGGTTATGAAGTTTTAATCAGACACAGAGAAATATTGGGGCTTATGATGTTGCCTCCAAATGTATTCACCTTTGGGTGATGTCAACAATAATAGTTCATGCTAACGTACATCCAATTGCATTTTTGCCCCTAGTTGGAATCTACCCACGGGGTTTGCCCTTAATTTTCGACTCTGCTCAGTTTTGCCCTTAGATCTTCCCCCGAGGTCACTCGAATGCCCTTTGACCGTTTTACCAATACTTCAAAAATTCATAACAAATTCATATTTACTCGGAAAAATGCAAATAAGATATCAAAATGCTTAGACTAACATCACCTTTATCTACATATCATTTGCATTAAGGACAAAATTATCATTTAAACTACCCAAGGTTAATAATGTTATTAACATTATTGAAAATAGAAAGGTATAAAAATTCTTTTTTCATGAATAAAAATTACAGCCAAATGTGGGTGATGTTTCCGGAACATCCTAATATCCTTTTTGCATTTTTCCGAGTACATATCAACTTGTTTTGAATGTTCGAACGACTTTGACCATTATTTTGAAACTTCATAACAAGTTGATATGAACTCACAAAAATGCAAATAAGGTATCAGGATGTTTAGAAAACATCACCTACATCTGAATGTATTTTTTATTCTTGAAAAATAGATTTTTTATACCTTTTTATTTTTAATAATGTTAATAACATTAATAACCTTAGGTAGTTTAAATCGTACTTTTGTCCTGAATGCAGATAACATACACATAAAGGTAATATTTAGCTGAACATTTTGATATCCTATTTGCATTTTTCTAGGTTCATATCAATTTGTTATGAATTTTCAAAGTATTGGTCAAACGGTCAAGGCGCATTCGGGCGACCTGCGAGGAAAATCTAAGGGCTAAACTGAGCAGAGTTAAAAAGTAAGGGCAAAACCCGTGGGTAGGTTCCAACTAGGGGCAAAAATGCATTTGTCCCAAATCTTAATGCGAAAGAACATCACTTTATATTACCCCTTGTATATGGACCTTTATTATGCAGTCCATCGCTTTTATTGCTTCCATAACAAGTTCGTATAAATATTATTTTCTCCACACTAATAAGTCATGCATATTTAGAGAGCAATTTTTATTGCTTGCACCAATGACAACTTACTTGAAGGATCTTACTCAATCCATAGGTAGGTATGGTGGACTCTCATGGCAAAACTGGGTTTAAGGATATTTGGAAGCACAAGTAGTATCTCTACTTGGTGCTAGGAATTTTTGGCTAGCATGAGGGGGAAAGGCAAGCTCAACATGTTTGAATGATCCATGACAATATACTTTAACTGAGATGCGAGAAAACATAACCCATTACGTTGTCTTCCTTGTCCAACATCAACTCTTTAGCATGTCATACTTAATGAGTGCTCCCAATTATGAAAGATGTCTATGATAATATATTTATATGTGAAATCTCCCTTCCTTCAATAATCTTTCATGAATTGTTCAAATGACTAATACAATGCTTGCTAACCGTCAATAAATTTACAACCTCTACTTCTTAGATGTGAAGTCATTACTTCCCATGGGATAAGCAAACGAGTCATATATAATTTCAGATTTATGACAATCAACTCATTCAACAATTTACTCATAGGATATAAGTGAAGCACACGAGTAAATGAAAAGCTACTCCAAAAAGATATAAGTGAAGATCAATGAGTAGCTAAATAATTATGTAACTATGCAAAGACTCTCTCTCATCAAAGAATTTCAGATCTTGGTATCTTATTCAAACAGCAAGCAAACAAAATAAAAGACATTGCAAGAATAGCACAACTCATGTGAAGAAGCAAAAACTTAGGCTCAACCGATACTAACCGATGATTGTCGAAGAAGAAAGGTGGGATGCCTACCGGGGCATCCCCAAGCTTAGATGCTTGAGACTTCTTGAAATATTATCTTGGGGTGCCTTGGGCATCCCCAAGCTTGAACTTTTGTGTCTCCTTAATTCCTCTCATATCATGGTTTCTCTTTTTATCAAAAGCTTCATTCATAAAAAACTCAACAAGAACTCGGGATGAGACCTTTCTCCCCGGACAGATCTTCGTATTCGACGGCTTCGCACTGCGGGTCGACTCGTTTGGCCATCTGGAGCAGATCGAAAGCTACGCCCCTGGCCATCAGGTCAGGTTTGAAAGCTTAAACTACACGGCCGACATCCGCGGGGACTTGATCTTCGATGGATTCGGGCCACGACCGGGCGCGCCGCACTGTCTCGATGGGCATGATCTAGCTCTGCCACCGGACAGCGACCAGAGCGCCGCTCAGGTGTTCACTCCGACCATTAGTTCGGAGCCTACTGCGCTAGCCAGGGACGGACGGTTGGACGCCGCCCCAGGAGCCGCAATCTCTGCGGCGATAGAGCCGAATACCAGCCAAGTCCTTTGCAAGGCCGGTAAATCCAAGGTGCCGGACTCCGTTCCGGACTCTGAATATTCCGCACCCCTTTCGATTGAACATGATCGGGCTCCGATCATGGAGTTCATAGCCGCAGACGTCTTTTAGCACTCGCCCTTGGGCGATATCCTAAATTCGCTAAAGTCTCTCTCTTTGTCAAAAGAACCTCGGCCGGACTACGGCCGGGGTGGTTGGGATAGGACGACGAAGTTCGAACCCCACCCACCACCACTTGATAGCCACTGTCGACGATCTAACCGACATGCTCGATTTAGACTCCGAAGATATCGACGGTATGGACGCCGATAAAGGAGACGATCAAGAACCAACACCTATAGGGCGCCGGAAAGCCACCTCATCATACGATGTATGCATGGTGGACACATACAACAGAAACGACAACGAGGACCAAAAGGATGCGGCCAGGGATCGCGCCCCCGAAAAACAATCAAAGCGGCTGCGTAAGCGTAAGGCCAAGCCCCACCTCGACAAAGACCCAGCCATAGAGCAGGGTGACTCAACGGACGATGAACATGCCGTCGAGCATCCGTCCAAACAGGGCGGACAATCCGAACAACCAATCCCCGGGAAAGATAATAACCCGGACGACCTCACACCAGACAAATTGCTGGAACATCAGAACCTCCACCAAAGGCTCGTCGCCACTGCACGTAGCCTGAGAAAGCAAAAGAGGAGGCTCAAGACAGCGGAAGATGCACTCAGGATCAGATGGGGCAAAGTACTCAATACCGCACACAAGTACGGCAGTAGTCGCCACACAAAGAGCTATCCGAAGCGAAAACTACAACCGGAATTTGACGAAGAGGCCATAAAGCCCCCACAGTCAAAAAATAAGGAAGCCACAAGGTCGGATAGACGACCCTACGATCAATCTCACGCATCAAAGGACGCCGCACTCAATATGGCGCGCGATCCGTCCAAGAATTTGCATCAGAAAACTGGCCCAACCAGATCCATCTATAGGCCAAGAAAGCAAGCTCCAGTGAGTGATACAACACAAAAAATACACGAACATCGCGACACGCCTAAATACAGGGGCGCCGCACACCCCCTATGTTTTACCAAGGAGGTGCTGGACCATGAATTCCCAGCCGGATTCAAGCCAGTGAACATAGAAGCATATGACGGAACAACAGACCCTGGAGTCTGGATCGAGGACTACATCCTCCACATACACATGGCCAGAGGAGATGACCTCCATGCCATAAAATACTTACCCCTTAAGCTCAAAGGGCCAGCCCGACATTGGCTTAAACGCCTTCCCGAAAACACCATGGGAAGTTGGGAAGTGCTTGAGGATGCTTTCCGGGCAAATTTTCAAGGGACCTATGTCCGGCCGCCAGATGCAGATGATCTGAGTCATATAACTCAGCAGCCCGGAGAGTCAGCCCGGAAGCTCTGGAACAGATTCCTTATCAAAAAGAATCAGATAGTCGACTGTCCGGACGCAGAGGCCCTAGCAGCTTTCAAACATAGCGTCCGAGACGAATGGCTCGCTAGACACCTCGGCCAAGAAAAGCCATGAACAATGGCCGCATTAACAAGCCTCATGACCCGCTTCTGTGCAGGAGAGGATAGCTGGTTGGCAAGAAGCAGCACCAGCGACCTGAATACGTCCGAACCCAGAGATGGGAACGGGAAGCCGCGCCGTAACAAAGAACCGCGCCGGATAAAGGACAACAGCCCGATGAGCACGGCAGTAAACGCCGGATTCAAAAGCTCTCGGCAAAATCAGAAAAAGTCGTCCCCCAAAGACGATAGGGATGAGCTATCCAACCTCAACAAAATTTTGGACAAAATATGTCAAATCCACAGCACTCCGGGGAGACCTGCAAACCATACCCACAGAGATTGTTGGGTCTTTAAGCAGTCCGGCAAGCTCAACGCCGAACACAAGGGGCTCAACACACCAAGCGAAGATGACGATGCACCCCACGAGCAGAACACCGAAGAACAAAAGAAGTTCCCACAAGAAGTCAAGATAGTAAATCTACTTCATGTGACAAAAGGGAAGAGCAGAACGGCACCTACAAAGACACGCGCCGTACAGCCAGCCCCGGAGGAGCAACCCCACTGGTTGTTATAACCAATCACCTTCGATCATCAGGATTACTCCAGAGGAGACCAGAACGCAGGCTGGGCTGCCTTGGTCGTAAATCCAATTATTAACGGACTCCAATTTACAAACGCCCTTATGGACAGCGGCAGCGACTTGAACCTGTTATATCGGGACACAGTCCGCAAACTCGGGGTAAACCCAGTTGTAATCCACCTCGGCAACACTTCCTTTCAAGGAGTAACGCCAGGTTTGGATACCCCAAGTATGGGTTCCCTTACGTTAGAAGTCATGTTCGGATCACCCGACAACTTCCGAAGCGAAAAGCTAACATTCCACATCGCCCCATTCGTAAGTCGCTATCAAGCGCTACTGGGATGCGAAGCTTTCACCCGCTTTAACACAATACCGCACTACGCATCCCTTACATTCAAAATGCCCGGCCCAAAGGGCATCATTTCATTACAAGGGAACATAAATTGACCCCCAAAGTATGGGCAGGGGTGCGGCTGCCTAGACAGCCGCCCGCAAATCCAGCCCTACTATCCCGAACACGGCTCGACGAGTCCGGCGTCAACATGCTTAATAGCCGCATACCCTCGTACAAGGGGATCCATGTGCTCACGCCCGGAGACAATACGGCCCAACTCTCGCTCCAACTATATTTTATTTATTTCGATATAGATTTCTCGCACGCTTATTTTTTTACTAAGTTCCTCTCTTTCGCAGACGAACATCGTGCTACGCCCGTCCAGGATACGGCACAACGGAGATACAGGCGCAGACGTGCAGCAGGGACCCGTTTCAAGGATTCTTTTTAGATTAAGACCCTGCATAAACCTTTTACTGTCTCTTGTTGATAGCATCCCCCGGTTTTCTCTATAGCCGAGGAGGTGGCTGGCATCTTGGCATGTGGCCACGCCAGAATTTTTGCACGTACCTGGACACTAGGGGCTTTTTTACCAAGGGCTCTATTTCGGCCCGTCTTCATAAAGACCGACTACCTTAGGGAGTGTTCAGCGTCGCGAGTTTGGCCCTATATGCATCAGCTCAGAATCATGTCTTTGGTCAATGTTGGGTTTGCCCGGCTCCTATGTTTTGTTGCCTTACGTTCCATTATATCGGCTAACGCGGCACCAGGAGAACTACTGCGATTGTGCCCTGGTTCGGCCAGGTGAGCACCTCAGTAGAGAAAGTCGAAAACTGACTGTCATGATATAGCGAGAGACTGGTCAACCACTCGATGACTTTCGGAATCTTTCGGATTCCCCCGCATTAACGAAGGGCCGCTTCCCGGTCAGGCACACTCGCGCCCCGAATTCGGGCGAGCGCGGTGCCCCTAGGGGCTATTCAGTAGCCCCACTGTCAAACTCCTATGGCTAAGTGAAAGTGATAAAGCATTATAGTCCGATTGCCTAGTTTGTCGCGCCATCACCTCCTTTGTAGGACCAAGACGTTGGATTAAGTGTGAAAAGGCGCCTTTTTGCGAACACCCCTGCATTCTATGCGTGGGGGCTGAAGCCAACGACTGCCATCTTTCAGGTTATATACACATATATACATTAAACGGCCGCACAGGAGGCATTATGATTCTTGCAAGCACAAGTATAAAAAAGCTTTTTTTTCATAAAAACAAAATTCGTTTTACAAATAGTGTCAGCTATTCGAACACAACATCCTTCGAGCACTGCGACTCTATTATATGAGTGCCAGGAAGAACTTCCTCAAAATAATGCTTGGCAGGTACTCGGCTTTCATCCGAATCCTGGGAAGCAACAGTACTGGCCTTCATATCTGCCCAGTATGTTTTGACACGGGCAAGAGCCATCTGTGCGCCCTCTATGCATGCCGACCTCTTCATCGCATCAGCATGCGGCACCGAACCAAGGAACTGCTGCACCAAGACAAAATAACTCTTCGGCTCCGGCTTCTCCGGCCACAGACGACTCGCAACATACCTCATGGCGAGTCCGGATAATCTGTTCAGCTCCGCCCAGGCGGCTAAATGGTCGGACACTGACAGTGGGCGTTCTGGATTGTGGTACTGCGACCAAAAAAGCTCTTCCAACTCATGGTCACCTCGGCTGCGGAAGTGTTCGGTCGCGTCTGCCGCACTTGCGGCCAAATCCAGATAAGCGTTTTCCGCACTCCACTGCCGGTCTAGTGGAACATACTTGGGGTCTCCGAACTTCATCCGCAGCATATAAGGCTTTCCATCCATGATATCTCCGGCCTGACACAGCTCCTCTTTCATCGCTCTCATGGCAGAGCGAGTATCCTTGGCTTCGGCAGTGATCTTTTCAAGATCCTTCTGAGCCTCCTTACCTGCTTGTTCAAGAAATTTACAGCGGTCGGTCGCATCCTTCAATTTTTTGGCCATCTCGGCTATTTCCTTCTTGCTCTGGCGGTGAGCAGCCTGTTCGGCTCTTAGCTCTTCAGCCGCTTTAACGGCAGTCGCATCACTTTTCCTTGCTTGCTCCTTGGATCGGGCAAATTCCGCCCGAAGGTTCTCCACGGCAGTAGCACCATCTACATAAAATATATATATAAGGCCCGAGCATCAAGCTCCTATTACTGGGTGTCTTTTGAACATACCTTGAGCCTCGTCTAGCCGCTTATTTACAAGCGTGATGTCGGCATCTGCTACGTCAAGTTACCGCTTCAGTTCGGCAGATTCATCAGTCCAGCTAGCCACGGAACACCTCGCCACCTTCATAGCATAGGCGACATATTATACCTGGGGTTATGATCCTCTGTGCACCGTCACTCGGGACGACACACAAAGTCTCAGGGGCTACTATTCATACAGGGCACATTTAATATGCGGCTCTACCAAAAGGTACACCTTTCTTACATACCTCAAAGCCTGTTAGTAAACTCCTGGCAGCCTTGTACAATCCGCTTTCCGTGGACGAAATTCTTTCAATCACCTTTCCATCAACGTACGGTGTTCTTCTGAGATGGATGCCCTACCAAGAAGATCCTTCAGCCCCTCCGCCGGTGCGCAAGAGGGTGCTGGACTAGTCTGACGACCTTTTCTATGGTCCAGACTTGAAAAAACCCTCCGGGACGATACCTCGGGGTCGCTAGCCTCGTGAGACGGTGGAACAAGGGGAGGCGTTTCGCTCTCTATCATCTCTGGACGAAGATCCCCTGAAGATGATCTTTGCTGAGAAGGGTTGAGATCCGAACTGCGAAATAATGTTTCAGTTATTTTCCTCAGGAATAAAACGTGAGTGTGATTCATTATGGAACCCCTCCCTTCACTTACGCCTCGGGGGAGAGCGGGTCCCCTTTAGGGGGCGATTCGGCTAGGGCGTTCTCCGGTGCCGAACCCTCTGACGAAGATTTCTTTCCCTGTTTTGAGGTTATCACCTCCGGGTCTTCAGAGGCAGTCCTTTTCTTTCCCTGATCGGGAGAATTTTCGATTCTTCCCTTCCTAACGGCCTCCTTCGTGGAGGCGGTAGCTCCTTGGGTCCCCTCTTCACCTTCCGCCAACGGCGCGGCCTCCAGCATCCTGGTCAGCATGGGATTCGGCACGGTCTCGGGCAGGGGGGCTGGACACCTGATAAGCTTTGCCTTCACCATCCACTCCTGTTCGAAGGACAACTCTGCTAAAGGGTAGATTTGATAAAAATATGGATGGTGTATCCAAATACGGGGCTACTTACTTTAGCATCCGGGCGATTGCAGCTCAGACCTGCGTCCTCGGACGAATCCGGACACCTTGCTTGTGATCCGAAGAACAATTTGTACATCTCCATGGGTGTCATTCCCATGAAATGTTGTAGGACTCGTGGTCCCTCCGGATTGAACTCCCATAGGCGGAGAGGTCGACGTTTGCAGGGCAGTGTGCGGCGAATCACCATGACTTGCGCCACTACGGTCAAATTGATATCTCTTTCTAGAAGATCTTGAATACGGCCCTGCAGCAAGGGCACGTCCTTGGGCAGCCCCCAGATAAGTCCTTCGTTAACCCATGACGCCAGCCGTGGTGGGAGACCCGAGCGAAACGTAGGTGGTGCCACCCATGTGGTACCCCTAGGGGCTGTGATGTAAAACCAGTCCCGTTGCCATAAGCCGAGCTCCTCTTGAA
Source organism: Triticum aestivum (assembly GCF_018294505.1). Taxonomy (NCBI): domain Eukaryota; kingdom Viridiplantae; phylum Streptophyta; class Magnoliopsida; order Poales; family Poaceae; genus Triticum; species Triticum aestivum. Next base: position 107,195,493 of record NC_057804.1, on the reverse strand, counting down.
AAGAGCCTTCGAACCATGGAGCGTGGTCCATCTTGCTTATTATAGCCCCTCCGCACTCAGCGTGCTGCCCGTCGATCATTTTCGGTTCCACTTTGAAAGTTTTTAGCCACAATCCGAAGTGAGGGGTGATATGGAGGAAGGCCTCGCACACGACAATGAATGATGAGATCTGGAGGATGGACTCCGGAGCTAGGTCGTGGAACTCCAGCCCGTAGTAATACATAAGCCCCCTCACAAAGGGATTGCTCGGGAAGCTTAGCCCCCGAAGGAAGTGAGATGTGAACACCACGCTTTCACCGGGCTGGGGAGCGGGAACCGCTTGCCCTTGAGTAGGCAGTCTATGCGAGATTTCGCTGGTTAGATACCTGGCATCTCTTAGCTTTCGCACGTCTTCTTCCGTAATGGAGGAAGGCATCCACCGGCCTTGTAGGTCGGAGCCGGACATCTTCGAAGGTCCGAAGCGCCTAAAACTAGAGGTTTGGGTGTCGGAACTCGAAGCGAGGGGAGGATTTGATTGGTTTGAGAAGAAGGGAGCCGGGCCTTGGTTCCTTTATAAAGGAGGTGAATACCAAGAGCCCTCCCCGTAACCGTTTGAGACTCGCTTTCAATTAGGGAGTCATACCCAAGTCACGGTTGGGTTACCCACACCCGTATTGATGAGAATCCCGGAATAAGGGGACATGATCTCTGCTTTGACAAGACGTGCCAAGGAAACCGCCTCGCTAAACGCGCTGAGGTGGAACAATAAAATGAATAAAAGCCTGGCCGTTGCATGATGTCACGCCGTGGAATACATCAGCAGATCCGATTTATACAAATATTATTCTCTCTATGATGGAATGTGGAACTTATTTTGCAGAGCCGGACACTACCCTGGTGTTCAACATCTTCTATGGAATATTCGGAGGAGGAACCCGCCTTGCAATGCCGAAGACAACTTGCGCGCCAGACTTGTCGTCATTGAAGCCTGTTTCAGGGGCTACTGAGGGAGTCCTGGATTAGGGGGTGTCCGGATGGGTGGACTAAGACCTTTGGCCGGACTCCCGGACTATGAAGATACAAGATTGAAGACTCCGTCCCGTGTCCGGATGGGACTTTCCTTGGCGTGGAAGGCAAGCTTGGCGATACGATATGAAGATCTCCTCCCATTGTAACCGACTCTATGTAACCCTAGCCCTCTCCGGTGTCTATATAAACCGGAGAGTTTTAGTCCATAGGACGAACAACAATCATACCATAGGCTAGCTTCTAGGGTTTAGCCACTCTGATCTCGTGGTAGATCTACTCTTGTACTACCCATATCATCAATATTAATCAAGCAGGAGTAGGGTTTTACCTCCATCGAGAGGGCCCGAACCTGGGTAAAAACATCGTGTCCCTTGTCTCCTGTTACCATCCGCCTAGACGCATAGTTCGGGACCCCCTACCCGAGATCCGCCGGTTTTGACACCGACAGGGACTATATAGGCGAAAGAAGTTGGTCGGGAGGTGCTCAAGGGGCCCACGAGACAGGGGGCACGCCCTCCTATCTCATGGCCTCCTCGAGGGTCTTCTGACGTGAACTCCAAGTCTCCTGGGTGATATTCTTCCAAAAAATCACGTTGCCAAAGGTTTCATTCCGTTTGGACTCCGTTTGATATTCCTTTTCTTCGAAATACTGAAACAGGCAATAAAACAACAACATGGGTTGGGCCTCCAGTTAATAGGTTAGTCCCAAAAGTAATATAAAATTGTATAATAAAGCCCATAATCATTCAAAACACATAGTAATATAGCATGAATGCCTCATAAATTATAGATTCGTTGGAGACGTATCAGCATCCCCAAGCTTAATTCCTACTCGTCCTCGGGTAGGTAAATGATAAAAGAAAGAATTTATGAAGTGTGAATGCTAGAAGGTGCACAAGTTTGATCAATGATAATTTCAATCACCTTTTCTAGCATGATAATATGTCATAACAGTAGTTCATCTCATAAAACTTTTCATGATAACGTAACAAGCAATTCACATGTTGAAGCATAGACCATAAACTTCTTGAAAACTAGCAAACTTCATTCTTAGTCATCAAAACAATTGCAATTCAGCTTACTTTCAGGAAGAGTCTATGTCAGAGCTTTGATTTAGCAAACTTCACATACTCAACTATCATATAGTCTTCTACAATTGCTAACACTCACACAATACTTGTGGTTATGAAGTTACAATCAGACACAGAGAAATATTGGGGCTTATAATGTTGCCTCCAAACGTATTCACCTTTGGGTGATGTCAACAATAATAGTTCATGCTAACGTACATCCAATTGGATATATATATCAGGATCACCCTAACACAAAGTGCTTGCCAAAGGATAAAATGAAAAAGGGAAAGGTGAAGATCACCTTGACTCTTGCATAAAGTAAAAGACATAAAGTAAAAGATAGGCCCTTCACAGAGGGAAGCAGAGGTTGTCATGCGCTTTTAGGGTTGGATAGACAAAATCTTAATGCGAAAGAACGTCACTTTATATTGCCCCTTGTATATGGACCTTTATTATGCAGTCCATCGCTTTTATTGCTTCCATAACAAGTTCGTATAAATCTTATTTTCTCCACACTAATAAGTCATGCATATTTAGAGAGCAATTTTTATTGCTTGCACCGATGACAACTTACTTGAAGGATCTTACTCAATCCATAGGTAGGTATGGTGGACTCTCATGGCAAAACTGGGTTTGAGGATATTTGGAAGCACAAGTAGTATCTCTACTTGGTGCTAGGAATTTTTGGCTAGCATGAGCGGGAAAGGCAAGCTCAACATGTTTGAATGATCCATGACAATATACTTTAACTGAGATGCGAGAAAACATAACCCATTACGTTGTCTTCCTTGTCCAACATCAACTCTTTAGCATGTCATACTTAATGAGTGCTCCCAATTATGAAAGATGTCTATGATAATATATTTATATGTGAAATCTCCCTTCCTTCAATAATCTTTCATGAATTGTTCAAATGACTAATACAATGCTTGCTAACCGTCAATAAATTTACAACCTCTACTTCTTAGATGTGAAGTCATTACTTCCCATGGGATAAGCAAACGAGTCATATATAATTTCAGATTTATGACAATCAACTCATTCAACAATTTACTCATAGGATATAAGTGAAGCACACGAGTAAATGAAAAGCTACTCCAAAAAGATATAAGTGAAGATCAATGAGTAGCTAAATAATTATGTAACTATGCAAAGACTCTCTCTCATCAAAGAATTTCAGATCTTGGTATCTTATTCAAACAGCAAGAAAACAAAATAAAAGACATTGCAAGAATAGCACAACTCATGTGAAGAAGCAAAAACTTAGGCTCAACCGATACTAACCGATGATTGTCGAAGAAGAAAGGTGGGATGCCTACCGGGGCATCCCCAAGCTTAGATGCTTGAGACTTCTTGAAATATTATCTTGGGGTGCCTTGGGCATCCCCAAGCTTTAACTTTTGTGTCTCCTTAATTCCTCTCATATCATGGTTTCTCTTTTTATCAAAAGCTTCATTCACAACAAACTCAACAAGAACTAGTGAGATAGGTTAGTATAAACCAATGCAAAACCATATCATCCTCTACTGTAACAAATCACTAAAATTATTATTCAACATTGCATACTAAATGCCTCTGCATATTTAATACTCCTATCCTCAAATAGAATCATTAAACAAGCAAACATACGCAAACAATGCAACCATAACAGCAATCTGCCAAAACAGTACAGTCTGTAAAGAATGCAAGAGTATCAATACTTCCCTGACTCCAAAAATTATGAACTAAAATTACCACTGTAATGAGTTTATCAGAGCTCAATATGCAAAATGATTCAACATTATAACACTCTCTGACTTTTCTAGGGAATTTTTGCAACAGCGGTAAACTTTCTGTTTTTAAACAGCAACATGTATACTAGCAAAATAAGCATGGCAAAGGCTATCCTTGACATTTTTATTGAAAATAAAGATGAAAAACATTATTATAACTAACAGCAATCAAATACTAACAAAATAAAATAACGCTCCAAGCAAAACAAATATCATGTGGTGAATAAAAATATAGCTCCAAGTAAAGTTACCGATGAACGAAGACGAAAGAGGGGATGCCATCCGGGGCATCCCCAAGCTTAGGCTCTTAGTTGTCCTTGAATATTACCTTGGGGTGCCTTGGGCATCCCCAAGCTTAGGCTCTTGCCACTCCTTATTCAATAGTCCATCGAATCTTTACCCAAAACTTGAAAACTTCAACCACACAAAACTCAACACAAAACTCGTAAGCTCCGTTAGTATAAGAAAATAAAACCACCACTTAGGTACTGTAATGAACTCATTCTAAATTCACATGGGTGTAAAACCTACTGTATTTTAACTTCTCTATGGTTCACACCCTCCGATACTACTCATAGATGCATCAAAATAAGCAAACAACACAATGAAAACAGAATTGTCAAAAACAGAACAGTCTGTAGTAATATGTATCAAACGTATACTTCTGGAACCCCTAAAATTATGAAATAACTTGCTTGACCTGATTAATTTGTCTATTAATCGTCTTCAAAAATAATCAACCTAAAATCACTCTCCAGTAAAAAATGGCAGCCATTCTCGTGAGCGCTAAAGTTTCTGTTTTCTACAGCAAGATCACATAAACTTCACCCAAGTCTTCCCAAAGGTCCTACTTGGCACTTTATTGAAACAAAAGCTATAAAACATGATCACTACAGTAGCATAATCATGTGGACACACAAAAACAGTAAGGATAAATATTGGGTTGTCTCCCAACAAGCGCTTTTCTTTAATGCCTTTCTAGCTAGGCATGATGATGGCAATGATGCTCACATAAAAGATAAGAATTGAAACATAACGGGAGCATCATGAAGCATATGATTAGCACATTTAAGCCTAACCCACTTCCTATGCATAGGGATTTTGTGGGCAAACAACTTATGGGAACAATAATCAACTAGCATAGGATGGCACAACAAGCATAACTTCAAGATTTTCAACACATAGGGAGGAAAATTGACATTATTGCAATTCCTACAAGCATATATTCCTCCCTCATAATAATTTTCAGTAGCATCATGAATGAGTTCAACAATATAACCAGCACCTAAAGCATTCTTTTCATGATCTACAAGCATAGAAAATTTAATACTCTCCACATAAGCAAAATTCTTCTCATTCGGAATAGTAGGAGTATCAAAAGAGACTTGAACACTAAAAATTGTTTCCATATTAAAAGAGTAATGTTCAGAGAAAGGGTAATCATAATCATGACAAGATTTGTAAATATAATCCTCACTACTTTTTATAGAATAAGTTTTATCACAATAATCATCATAAGTAGCAACTTCGTTCTCATCATAATTGATTGAAACCTCTCCCAAGATAGTGGAATCACTAAATAAAGTTGACACTCTTCCAAATCCACTTCCATATTCATCACAATAAAATTCAACATCTTCCAAAATAGTGGGATCACTATTTCCTAAAGTTGACACTCTTCCGAACCCACTTTCATCAATATAATCATCATAGGTAGGACGCATGCTATCATCATAACAACTTTGCATATCAAAACTTGGGACGATAAAAATATCATCTTCATTAAACATAGCATCCCCAAGCTTGGGACAAACATTAATTCCAGCAAATATATTCTCAAATATTTCATCCTCATCAAACATAGCTTCCCCAAGCTTGGGCCCTTTCATATCATAAGCATAATCACTATCATCATTAAAAATATTGATAGCACCAATACTATAGCAATTATCATCATCACAATGAGTAGTAGGAGCAACATCATTTCGGAGGGATACCTTTCTACCTTTGTTGCTCCTTCTTTTCTTTTTCTTCTTCATATTATGTGTGGGTTTAACCTTCCTCTTTGAGCTCCTTATTGATGAGATTGGTTGAATAGAAAGCTCCTCATCGTTACCTGATTCATCATGAGAAATAATAGGAGGATATTGGGAAGTCTCTTCCCTTTCATTAGTATTTTCATCATCTTATATTTGCTTTCTTTTCTTTAGGTAATTGGCAATATAAGGATTTTCAATGCAATTCTCCGCACAAAACAAATAAATCTTTTCTAGATCAATATCAAGGAATTTCTTATGGGCAAATTCTGGAAGGTCCTTAAGTAAACGTTTCAATTCTTCATAACCCAAAAGCAAACTAAGTTCATTGTAATGAGCAATGGAGATCAAATCATCACAACTTTTGGACACGATTCGATCATGAAACAATTTGCACAGGAGATGTAAATGACCACTTTCATTGCAAAGTTCACAAGTACGGCAAAGGAATTTTAAATTTTCAGCACTCACACCTAGCCTTTCATGCAACCATTTAGTTTCTAAATGCTTATGCCTCTTGCAATAAATATCTTCTCTATTTGATCTATTCATGCAAACATGCACTCCACAAAAGTTGACATGCTCATAAGAGATATTTTCATCATGACTAGAGTAACCATCATTAATACTATGGATATTCAAGGAGTTTATACTAACAACATTGCAATCATGCTCATCATTCAAAGATTTAGTATCAAGCATTCTAATGCATTCTTGTTCTAGCACTTGAGCACAATTTTCCTTTCCATCAAACTCACGAAAGATATTAAAAAGACAAAGCGTAAGAGACAAACTTAACTCCATTTTTTTGTAGTTTTCTTTTATAAACTAAACTAGTGATAAAACACGAAACAAAACGATTCAATTGCAAGATCTAAAGATATACCTTCAAGCACTCACCTCCCCGGCAACGGCGCCAGAAAAGAGGTTGATGTCTACTACACAACCTTCTTCTTGTAGACATTGTTGGGCCTGCAAGTGCACAGGTTTGTAGGACAGTAGCAAATTTCCCTCAAGTGGATGACCTAAGGTTTATCAATCCGTAGGAGGAGTAGGATGAAGATGGTCTCTCTCAAACAACCCTGCAACCAAATAACAAAGAGTCTCTTGTGTCCCCAACACACCCAATACAATGGTAAATTGTATAGGTGCATTAGTTCGGCGAAGAGATGGTGATACAAGTGCAAAATTGATAGTAGATATAGGTTTTTGTAATTTGAAATAATAAAAACAGCAAGGTAGCAAGCTATAAAAGTGAGCGTAAACAGTATTGCAATGATAGGAAACAAGGCCTAGGGTTCATACTTTCACTAGTGCAAGTTCTCTCAACAATAATAACATAAATAGATCATATAACAAGCCCTTAGCATGCAACAAAGAGTCACTCCAAAGCCACTAATAGTGGAGAACAAACGTAGAGATTATGGTAGGGTAAGAAACCACCTCAAAGTTATTCTTTCGGATCGATCTATAAAAGAGTTCGTACTAGAATAACACCTTAAGACACAAATCAACCAAAACCCTAGTGTCACCTAGATACTCCATTGTCACCTCAAGTATCCGTGGGCATGATTATACGATATGCATCGCACAATCTCAGATTCATCTATTCAACCAACACAAAGTACTTCAAAGAGTGCCCCAAAGTTTCTATCGGAGAGTCAAGAACATGTGCTAACCCCTATGCATAGGTTCATGGGCGGAACCCACAAGTTGGTCACCAAAACATACATCAAGAGGCAAATAATATCCCATTGTCACCACAGATAAGCACGGCAAGACATACATCAAGTGTTCTCATAAAACATTCAATCCGATAAGATAACTTCAAAGGGAAAACTCAATTCATCACAAGAGAGTGGAGGGGGAGAAACATCATAAGATCCAACTACAATAGCAAAGATCGAGATACATCAAGATCATTCCATAGAGGGAACATGAGAGAGAACACGAGAGAGAGAGAGAGATCAAACACATAGCTACTGGTACATACCCTCAGCCTCGAGGGTGAACTACTCCCTCCTCGTCATGGATAGCACCGGGATGATGAAGATGGCCACCGATGAAGGATCCCCCCTCCGGCAGGGTGCCGGGAAGGGCTCCCGAGAGGTTTTTGGTGGCTACAGAGGCTTGCGGTGGCGGAACTCCCGATCTATCTTCTCCGTGGATGTTTTTAGGGTACGTGGGACTATACACGCGAAAGAAGTCGGTCGGGAGGTGCTCGAGGGGCCCACGAGACAGGGGGCGCGCCCAGTAGGGGGGGGCTCGTATCTCGTGGCCTCCTCAAGGGTCTTCTGACGTGAACTCCAAGTCTCCTGGGTGATATTCTTCCAAAAAATCACGTTGCCGAAGGTTTTATTACGTTTGGACTCCGTTTGATATTCATTTTCTTCAAATACTGAAACAGGCAATAAAACAGCAATATGGGTTGGGCCTCCGGTTAATAGGTTAGTCCCAAAAGTAATATAAAAGTGTATAATAAAGCCCATAATCATTCAAAACACATAGTAATATAGGATGAATGCTTCATAAATTATAGATACGTTGGAGACATATCAGTAACATACAAGAAAGAGGAGTCCGGGAGGCACACGAGGTGCCCACGAGACAGGGGGGCGCGCCCTACAGGGGGGTGGCGCGGCCTCCTCTCTCGTGGGAGCCTCGTGTCCCTTTCAGACTACTTCTTTCTTCCTAAAATTCTTAAATAATCCAAAACTGATAAAAATTGCCATTAGAGTTGTTTTGGAGTCGGTTTACTTACCGTACCACGTACCTATGCCTTTTGGGAGTCTGGAACGTTCTAGAAAGTGTCTCTTATATATTCCTCGGGGGTTATGGTTTCAATAATATTAGTTTCAACATTGATAGGATTACCTGAAATATAATGTTTAATTCTTTGACCGTTTACCACCCTCGGATTTGTGCCTTCAAAGTTGTTGATTTTTATAGCACCAAAACGATAGACCTCCTCGATAACGTAGGGACCTTCCCATTTTGAGAGAAGTTTTCCTGGAAAAAATCTTAAACGAGAGTTGAATAATAACACATAATCCCCTACGTTAAACTCACGCTTTTGTATCCTCTTATCATGCCAGCGTTTGACTTTTTCCTTGAAAAGCTTGGCATTCTCATATGCTTGGGTTCTCCATTCATCAAGTGACATAATATCAAACAACCTCTTCTCACCGGCAAGTTTGAAGTCATAATTGAGCTCTTTAATAGCCCAATATGCTTTATGTTCAAGTTCAAGAGGTAAATGACATGCTTTTCTATAAACCATCTTATATGGAGACATACCCATAGGATTTTTGTATGCAGTTCTACAGGCCCATAATGCATCATCAAGTTTTTTGGACCAATTCTTTCTAGATCTATTCACAGTCTTTTGCAAAATTAATTTCAGCTCTCTATTGCTCAACTCTACTTGACCACTAGACTGCGGGTGATAAGGAGATGTGATTCTATGATTGACATCATACTTAGCAAGCATCTTACGGAAAGCACCATGAATAAAGTGTGAACCACCATCAGTCATAAGATATCTAGGGACTCCAAACGTTGGAAAAATAACTTCTTTAAGCATTTTAATAGAAGTGTTATGATCAGCACTACTAGTTGGAATAGCTTCTACCCACTTAGTAACATAATCAACATCAACTAAAATATGTGTAGAACCATTAGAGGCAGGAAAAGGTCCCATATAATCAAAGCCCCAAACATCAAACGGTTCAATAACAAGAGAATAATTCATAGGCATTTCTTGAGGTCTACTAATGTTACCTATTCTTTGACATTCATCACAAGATAAGACAAACTTACGAGCATCTTTGAAGAGAGTAGGCCAATAAAAACCAGATTGTAGTACCTTGTGTGCAGTTCTATCTCCAACGTGGTGTCCTCCATAAGATTCAGAGTGACACTTGCGTAGGATTTGTTCATGTTCATGATTAGGCACACAACGTCTAATAATACCATCTACTCCTTCTTTATAAAGGTGTGGATCATCCCAGAAGTAATGTCTTAAATCATAAAAGAACTTTTTCTTTTGCTGGTATGTGAAACTAGGCGGTATATATTTAGTAACAATGTAATTAGCATAATCAGCATACCAAGGAGCAGTACGAGAAGCATTGACAACCGCTAATTGTTCATCAGGAAAACTATCATTAATAGGCAGTGGGTCATCAAGAACATTCTCTAACCTAGACAAGTTGTCTGCAACGGGGTTCTCAGCTCCCTTTCTATCAATAATATGCAAGTCAAATTCTTGGAGCAAGAGAACCCATCTAATGAGTCTAGGCTTAGCATCTTTCTTTTCCATAAGATATTTGATAACAGCATGATCAGTGTGAATAGTAACTTTGGAATCAACAATATAAGGTCTAAACTTATCACATGCAAATACAACTGCTAAGAACTCTTTTTTAGTAGTGGCATAACTTCTCTGGGCAGAATCAAGAGTCTTACTAGCATACTGGATAACATTCAGTTTCTTATCGACTCTTTGCCCTAAAATGGCACCTACAGCATAATCACTAGCATCACACATAATTTCAAAAGGTAAATTCCAATCAGGTGGCTGAACAATAGGTGTTGTGATCAAAGCTTTCTTAAGTGTTTCAAATGCTTCTACATAATCATCATCAAAGACAAAAGGAATATCTTTTTGCAATAAATTAGCCAGAGGCCTAGAGATTTTAGAAAAGTCCTTAATGAACCTCCTATAAAAACCGGCATGACCAAGGAAACTTCTTATACCTTTTATGTCCTTGGGACATGGCATCTTTTCAATAGCATCAACTTTGGCTTTATCAACTTCAATACCTCTCTCGGAGATCTTGTGCCCCAAGACAATGCCTTCATTAACCATAAAGTGACACTTTTCCCAATTTAGGATGAGACTAGTGTCTTCGCATCTCTGCAAAACTCGATCAAGGTTGCTCAAACAATCATCAAAAGAGGATCAAAAGACGGAGAAGTCATCCATGAATACCTCACAAAACTTTTCACAAAAATCAGAGAATATAGCCATCATGCATCTTTGAAAGGTAGCAGGTGCATTACATAAACCAAAAGGCATACGTCTATAAGCAAAAGTACCGAAAGGGCAAGTAAAAGTAGTTTTAGATTGATCCTTCGCGGACACAGGTATTTGAGAGAAGCCAGAATAATCATCTAGAAAGCAAAAATGTGTGTGTTTGGATAGCCTTTCTAGCATTTGATCAATAAAAGGTAAAGGGTAATGATCTTTCTTAGTAGCTTTATTTAACTTACGGAAATCAATTACCATCCTATAGCCTGTAATAATTCTTTGCGGGATCAATTCATCTTTATCATTAGGAACAACGATAATACCTCCCTTTTTAGGGACACAATGGACAGGGCTTACCCATTCACTATCAGCAACGGGATAAATAATACCTACCTCAAGGAGTTTTAGAATCTCCTTTCTTACCACTTCCTTCATTTTGGGGTTTAATTGTCTTTGCGGATCTCTAACTGGTTTGGCATCTTTCTCCACTGAAATTTTGTGTTGACATAATGTGGGACTAATGCCCTTAAGATCGTCCAGAGTATATCCAATAGCAGCTCGGTGCTTCTTCAGAGTTTTCAATAATCTTTCTTCTTCTTTCGCTGAAAGGTTAACACTAATAATAACAGGATCTATTTCTTTTTCATCAAGATAAGCATACTTGATATTATCAGGTAAAGGTTTGAGTTCGAACATGGGATCACCCTTGGGTGGAGGGGGATCCCCAAGAATTTCAACGGGAAGGTTATGTTTTAGCATAGGTTCTTGTTTAAGGAACACTTCATCTATTTCTTCCCTTTCCTTCATAAACATATCGTTTTCATGGTCTAACAAATATTGTTCTAACGGATCAGTTGGAGGAACAACAATGGAAGCAAGACCAATAATTTCATCCTTACTAGGTGGTTCCCTTTCACGAGGTTGTATACTAAACTTAGCGAAATTAAACTCATGAGACATACCATCTATGCCAACAGTGACAATATTCTTTTCACAATTAATCTTAGCACTAGCAGTATTCTAGAAGGGTCTACCAAAAATAATGGGACAAAAATCAGCTTGTGGGGAACCAAGAACAAGAAAATCAGCAGGGTATTTAATCTTCCCACACAAGACTTCAACATCTCTAACAATCCCAATAAGTTTAATGGTGTCCCTATTAGCAAGCTTAATAGTAACATCAATGTCTTCTAACTCAACAGGTGCAATATCGTGCATAATTTCTTTATAAAGATCATAAGGTATCACATTAGCACTAGCACCCATATCACATAAGCCATGATAACAATGATCTCCTATTTTAACAGAAATAACAGGTGTGCCTACAACAGGTCTAGGTGTCTTAGTATTGGGTCTAGCAATATTAGCAGTTTCACCCAAGAAAGAGATAACATGCCCATCAAAGTCCTCATCCAAGAGATCTATAATCATAGAAATACCAGGTTCAACATTAATTTGCTCAGGAGGTGTATAGGTCCTAGTATTACTCTTACGAACAACAGTCGAAGCTTTAACATGATCTTTTATCCTAACAGGAAAAGGAGGTTTTTCAACATAAGCAGTAGGAATAATAGGATCACTATATGTAATAGTCTTTTCTTCGACTGTAATAGGTGCAACTACTTTCACTTCAACAGGAGGGTTATATTTAAACCACTTCTCTTTAGGGAGATCAACGTGAGTAGCAAAAGTTTCACAAAAGGTAGCTACTATCTCAAAGTCAAGTCCATACTTAGAGCTAAATCCACGGAAAGCATCGGTATCCATAAAAGTTTTAACACAATCGAACTTAGGTGTCATACCTGACTCCTTACCATCGTCGGAACCCCAATCTTCAGAGTTGCGTTTAATTCTTTCCAATAAGTCCCATTTGAAATCAATAGTCTTCAGCACATAGGAACCAGCACAGGAATTATCGAGCAGGTTGGGATTATCAAGAGAAAGCCGAGCATAAAAGTTCTGAATAATCATTTCCCGAGAGAGCTCATGATTGGGGAATGAATATAACATTGACTTAAGCCTCCCCCAAGCTTGAGCAATGCTTTCCCCTTCGCGAGGCCAGAAATTATATATGTAATTACGATCACGATGAACAAGATGCATAGGATAGAACTTCTGGTGAAATTCCAACTTCAGTCACTTATAATTCCAAAATCTCGTATCATCACATAGCCTATACCATGTCATTGCATCTCCCTTAAAAGATAAAGGGAAGACCTTCCTTTTGACAACATCATCGGGGATACCTGCAAGCTTAAATAATCCACAAACTTCATCCACAAAGATAAGGTGTAAGTCGGGATGCAATGTTCCGTCTCCTGCAAAAGGATTAGCTAGCAGTTTTTCTATCATACCCGAAGGAATCTCAAAGTGAATATTTTCATAAGGTTCAGTAGGTTGAGGAGCATCTCTTTGCTCTTCTGGTTGGCTTGAAGATACCCCAAACAAGCCCCTCAAAGGATTCGTTTCCATAGTGAAAAGTAACAGAAAATTTCAGCACACTATATAAATGTTTCCTTACCGAGTTCCACTCACCAAAAGCGCTACACTCCATGGCAACGGCGCCAGAAAAGAGTCTTGATGACCCACAAGTGTAGGGGATCTATCATAGTCCTTTCGATAAGTAAGAGTGTCGAACCCAACGAGGAGCAGAAGGAAATGATAAGCGGTTTTCAGTAAGGTTTTCTCTGCAAGCACTGAAATAGTAGGTGATAGATAGTTTTGTGATAAGATAAATAGTAACGAGCAAAAAGTAAATAAAGTAATAAAAGTGCAGCAAAGTGGCCCAATCCTTTATGTAGCAAAGGATAAGCCTGGACAAATTATAATAATGAGAAAGGAGCTCCCGTGGACACATTGGGAATTATCGTCAAGCTAGTTTTCATCACGTTCATATGATTCGCGTTCGGTACTTTGATAATTTGATATGTGGGTGGACCGGCACTTGGGTACTGACCTAACTTGGACAAGAATCCCACTTATGATTAACCCCTATTACAAGCATCCACAACTACAAAAAGGAGTATTAAGGTAAACCTAACCACAACATTAAACATATGGGGCCATATCAACCCCTAACGAAGCAACGCATAAACTAGGGTTTAAGCTTCTGTCACTCTAGCAACCCATCATCTACTTATTACTTCCCTATGCCTTCCTGTAGGCCCAAATAATGGTGAAGTGTCATGTAGTCGACGTTCACATAACACCACTAGAGGAAAGACAACATACATCTCATCAAAATATCGAACGAATACCAAATTCACATGACTACTTATAGCAAGACTTCACCCATGTCCTCAGGAACAAACGTAACTACTCACAAAGCATATTCATGTTCATAATCAGAGGAGTAATAATATGCATAAAGGATCTGAACATATGATCTTCCACCAAGTAAACCAATTAGTATCAACTACAAGGAGTAATCAACACTACTAGCAACCCATAGGTACAAATTTGTGATTTTGATACAAGATTGGATACAAGAGATGAACTAGGCTTTTGAGAGGAGATGGTGTTGGTGAAGATGTTGATGGAGATTGACCCCCTCCCGATGAGAGGATCGTTGGTGATGACGTTGGTGATGATTTCCCCCTCCCGGAGGGAAGTGTCCCCGGCAGAACAGCTCTGCCAGAGCCCTAGATTGATTCCGCCTCGTGGCGGCGGAGTTTCGTCCCGTAAGCTTGCCCACGATTTTTTCTAGGGAAAGAGTGATGATATAGCAGAAGATGGATGCCGGAGGCCCACCAGGGGGCCCAGGAGATAGGGGGCTGCTACGTCTTGAGCTAGCGTTGGTTTTCCCCGAAGAGGAGAGGGTGATGCAGCAAAGTGTAGCGTAAGTATTTCCCTCAGTTTTGAGAACCAAGGTATCAATCCAGTAGGAGGCTCCTCAAAAGTCCCACGCACCTACACAAACAAACTGAGAACTTGCAACCAACGCAATAAAGGGGTTGTCAATCCCTTCACGGTCACTTACGAAAGTGAGATCTGATAGAGAAAGTATGATAAGATAAATATATTTTTGGTATTTTATAATATAGATGCAAGAAAGTAAAGATGCAAATAAAAGTAGATTGAAAGCAAATATGATAAGAGATAGACCCGGGGGCCATAGGTTTCACTAGAGGCTTCTCTCGAGAGCATAAGTACTACGGTGGGTGAACAAATTACCGTCGAGCAATTGATAGAAAAGAGAATAATTATGACATTATCTAGGCATGATCATGAATATAGGCATCACGTCCATAACAAGTAGACCGACTCCTGCCTGCATCTACTACTATTACTCCACACATCAACCGCTATCCAGCATGCATCTAGTGTATTAAGTTCATAAGAACAGAGCAACACATTAAGCAAGATGACATGATGTAGAGGGATAAACTCATGCAATATGATATAAACCCCATCTTTTTATCCTCGATGGCAACAATACAGTACGCGTCTTGCAACCCTTTCTGTCACTGGGTAGGATCACCGCAAGATTGAACCCAAAGCTAAACACTTCTCCCATGGCAAGAAAGATCAATCTAGTAGGCCAAACCAAACTGATAATTCGAAGAGACTTGTAAAGATAACTCAATCATACATAAAAGAATTCAGAGAAGATTCCAATATTATTCATAGATAAACTTGATCATAAACCCACAATTCATCGGATCTCGACAAACACACCGCAAAAAGAGATTACATCGAATAGATCTCCACAAGAGAGGGGGAGAACATTGTATTGAGATCCAAAAAGAGAGAAGAAGCCATCTAGCTAATAACTATGGACCCGTAGGTCTGTGGTAAACTACTCACAACTCATCGGAGAGGCTATGGTGTTGATGTAGAAGCCCTCCGTGATCGACTCCCCCTCCGGCAGAGTGCCGGCGAAGGCTCCAAGATGGGATCTCGCGGATACAGAAGGTTACGGCGGTGGAAATTGTGTTTCGTGGTGCTCCTAGATGTTTTCGGGGTCCGTGGATATATATAGGAGAAAGAAGTACGTCGGTGGATGCCCGAGGGGCCCATGAGACAGGGGGCGTGCCCCTAGGGGGGGCGCCCTCCCATCTTGTGGGGCCCTCGGAGCTTTCTTGACTTGCACTCCAGGCTCTCCGGATCAGATTTGTTCCAAAAATAACGCTCCCGAAGGTTTCATTCCGTTTGGACTCCGTTTGATATTCCTTTTCTTCGAAATACCTAAATAGGCAAAAAAACAGCAATATGGGTTGGGCCTCCGGTTAGTAGGTTAGTCCCAAAAATGATATAAATGTGTAGAATAAAGCCCATAAACATCCAAAAGGGGTAATATAATAGCATGGAACAATAAAAAATTATAGATACGTTGGAGACATATGAAGCATCCCCAAGCTTAATTCCTGCTCGTCCTCGAGTAGGTAAATGATAAAAGGAGAATTTTTGATGTGGAATGCTACCTAGCATAATTCATAATGTAATTTTCTTTCTTTGTGGCATGAATGGTCAGATCCAAATAATACAAAATAAAAGTTCATAAAGACATAAGAAATAGTAATACTTCAAGCATACTAATCAAGGTAATCATGTCTTCTCATAATAACATGGCTAAAGAAAGTTATCCCTACAAAATCATATAGTCTGACTATGCTCTATCTTCATCACACAAAGTATTTAATCATGCACAACCCCGATGACGAGCCAAGCAATTGTTTCATACTTTAATAATTTCAAACTCTTTCAACTTTCACGGAATACATGAGCGCGAGCCATGGACATAGCACTATATGTGGAATAGAATGGTGGTTGTGGAGAAGACAAAAAGGGGAAGATAGTCTCACATCAACTAGGCGTATCAATGGACTATGGAGATGCCCATTAATAGATATCGATGTGAGTGAGTAGGGATTTCCATGCAACGGATGCACTAGGGCTATAAATATATGAAAGCTCAACAAAAGAAACTAAGTGGGTGTGCATCCAACTTGCTTGCTCACGAAGACCTAGCTAGGGCACTTTTGAGGAAGCCCATCATTGGAATATACGAGCCAAGTTCTATAATGAAAAATTCACACTAGTATATGAAAGTGACAACATATGAGACTCTCTATCATGAAGATCATGGTGCTATTTTGAAGCACAAGTGTGGACAAAGAGAGAGTAGCATTGTCCCTTCTCTATTTTTCTCTCATTTCATTTTTTTATTTTTTTTCTTTTTCTTTTTCTCTTCTTTTTTTTCTTTGGCCTTTTCCCTTTTTCCTTTTTTGGCCTTTCTCTTTTTTTCCCTTTTTTTCTTTTTGTAAAGTCCGAAGTCTCATCCCAACTTGTGGGGGAATCATAGCCTTCATCATCCTTTCCTCACGAGGACAATGCTCTAATAATGAAGATCATCACACTTTTATGGATTTACAACTCAAAGCTAGAACAAAACATGACTCTATATGAATGCCTCCGGCGGTGTACCGAGATATGCAATGACTCAAGAGCGACATGTATGAAGATTATGAAGGTGGCCTTGCCACAAATACGATGTCAACTACATGATCATGCAAAGAGCAATATGACAAAAGTAATGTGTGTCATATGAACGGAACAGTGGAAAGTTGCATGGCAATATATCTCGGAATGGCTATGGAAATGCCATAATAGGTAGGTATGGTGGCTGTTTTGAGGAAGGAGTATGGTGGGTATATGGTACTGGCAAAAATTGCGCGGCACAAGAGAGGCTAGCAATGGTGGAAGGGTGAAAGGGTGCGTATAATCCATGGACTCAACATTAATAAAAAAAACTCATATACTTGTTGCAAAAATTTAGAAGTCATCAAAAATCAAAGCACTACGCGCATGCTCCTAGGGGGATAGATTGGTAGGAAAAGACCATCGCTCGTCCCCGACTGTCACTCATAAGGAAGACAATCAATAAATAAAATTGTGCTCCAACTTCATCACAAAGCGGTTTACCATACGTGCATGCTACGGGAATCACAAACTTCAACACAAGCATTCTTCATTATCACCCAACTAGCATGACTTTAATATTACTACCTCCATATCTCAAAACAATTATCAAGTATCAAGTTGATCATAGCATCCAATTCACTTCCTATGATAGTTTTTATTATACCCAACTTGGATGCTCATCATTTTAGGACCAAGTTTGTAACAAAAGCAAATACCATGCTGTTCTAAAAGACTCTCAAAATGATATAAGTGAATCATGAGAGACTAGCAATTTCTTAAAAATTAAGACATCACCGCCGTGCTCAAAAGATTTAAGTGAAGCACTAGAGCAAAAACTATCAAGCTCAAAAGATATAAGTGAAGCACATAGAGTATTCTAGCAAATTCTAATCAAATAGGCTTCTCCCAAAAGGTGTGTTATAGCAAGGATGATTGTGGTAAACTAACAAGCAAAGACTAATATAATACACGACGCTCCAAGCAAAACACATATCATGTGGTGAATAAAAATATAGCTCCAAGTAAAGTTACCAATGAACGAAGACGAAAGAGGGGGTGCCTTCCCGGGGCATCCCCAAGCTTAGGCTTTTGGATACTCTTGAATATCTTGGGGTGCCATGGGCATACCCAAGCTTAGGCTCTTGCCACCCTTTATTCCATAGTCCATAAAGGCTTTACCCAAAACTTGAAAACTTCACAACACAAAACTCAACAGGAAATCTTATAAGCTCCGTTAGTGAAAGAAAACAGAACCACCACATAAGGTACTGCAATGAACTCATTCTTTATTTATTTTGGTGTTAAACCTACTGTATTCCAACTTCCTTATGGTTTATAAACTAATTTACTAGCCATAGATGCATTGAAAGAAGCAAACAACACACGAAAAACAGAATCTGTCAAAAACAGAACAGTCTGTAGAAATCTGTAACTAACACAAACTTCTGGAACTCTAAAAATCCTACCAAAATAGGAAGTAGTGGAGAATTTGTCTATTGATCAGCAGCAAAAAGAATCAATGCAAAAGCACCTTTCTGTGATTTATTGATTTTCTCTCGTGAGCGCAAAGTTTCTGTTTTTCAGCAGAATCAAATCAACTATCATCATAGTTTATCCTATAGGTTCTACTTGGCACAAACACTAATTAAAAGATAAAAACACGTCTAAACAGAGAGTAGATGCAATATTTATTCCTAAACAGGATCAAAAACAAAAAAGATAAAGAAAAATTGGGTTGCCTCCCAACTAGCGCTATCGTTTAATGCCCCTGGCTAGGCATAAAAGCAAAGATAAATTTAACTAGTGCCATCTTTGGCACTTGATGAGGGGGATCTCCTTTCTATGGCATTCAATCCCCTATTAAAAGTAAGCACATGGCCATTAATGGATGAAGTAAGATTAAGCATGTTACGGAAGTTTGCCTCCAAACTAGATTTCATCTCTTTAATAATTTCATTTTGATAAAAGCACAAGAGAATAGTTGATTCAACCTTATCATTCAAAGGGTGCCTAAATATGGTTTCATCTTTTCATAAGTATCTATAGCATCCCTTTCAAGAAAATTTCCTTCAAAAATAGAATCTAAAACTTGTTTAAAAGAAACCGGCAAGCCCACATAAAAACTCTTTAGGTAACCTTCAATTTGATATTGTGGCACATAGCTAGCCCGAATTCTTAATAACCTATCCCAAGCATCTTCTAAAGACTCATCAAGTAAATAACGTAAAATTCCAGAGTCGTCCTCATCAAAATTGTTCAAGCTCTCATTAGAGAACCCGGTGGGTCTTATATTGTCATTGTTCATGAGCTTAGAGAGGGTATATGGGTTGTCCAAGGCACTAGAGCTTGAGAGAAAACCCTTAGTTCTTTTTGACTCGGCCATGGCAAAGGGAAGGCAAACGGAAAAGAGAGGAGGAGATTGGGAAAGAGAGGGCGAATAAAACGGCAATGGTGAAGTGGGGGGAGAGGAAAATGAGAGGCAAATAAAGTAAATGCGAGGGAGATGGGTTTGTGATGGGTACTTGGTATGTCTTGACTTGAGCGAAGACCTCCCCGGCAACGGCGCCAGAAATCCTTCTTGCTACGTCTTGAGCTAGCGTTGGTTTTCCCCGAAGAGGAGAGGGTGATGCAGCAAAGTGCAGCATAAGTATTTCCCTCAGTTTTGAGAACCAAGGTATCAATCCAGTAGGAGGCTCCTCAAAAGTCCCACACACCTACACAAACAAACTGAGAACTTGCAACCAACGCAATAAAGGGGTTGTCAATCCCTTCACGGTTAAAGTGAGATCTGATAGAGAAAGTATGATAAGATAAATATATTTTTGGTATTTTATATTATAGATGCAAGAAAGTAAAGATGCAAATAAAAGTAGATTGAAAGAAAATATGATAAGAGATAGACCTGGGGGCCATAAGTTTCACTAGAGGCTTCTCTCGAGAGCATAAGTACTACGATGGGTGAACAAATTACTGTCGAGCAATTGATAGAAAAGCGAATAATTATGACGTTATCTAGGCATGATCATGAATATAGGCATCACGTCCATAACAAGTAGACAGACTCCTGCCTGCATCTACTACTATTACTCCACACGTCGACCGCTATCCAGCATACATCTAGTGTATTAAGTTCATAAGAACAGAGCAATGCATTAAGCAAGATGACATGGTGTAGAGGGATAAACTCATGCAATATGATATAAACCCCATCTTGTTATCCTCGATGGCAACAATACAATATGTGTCTTGCAACCCTTTCTGTCACTGGGTAAGATCACCGCAAGATTGAACCCAAAGCTAAACACTTCTCCCATGGCAAGAAAGATCAATCTAGTAGGCCAAACCAAACTGATAATTCGAAGAGACTTGTAAAGATAACTCAATCATACATAAAAGAATTCAGAGAAGATTCCAATATTATTCATAGATAAACTTGATCATAAACCCACAATTCATCGGATCTCGACAAACACACCGCAAAAAGAGATTACATCGAATAGATCTCCACAATAGAGGGGGAGAACATTGTATTGAGATCCAAAAAGAGAGAAGAAGCCATCTAGCTAATAACTATGGACCAGTAGGTCTGTGGTAAACTACTCACAACTCATCGGAGAGGCTATGGTGTTGATGTAGAAGCCCTCCGTGATCGATTCCCCCTCCGGCAGAGTGCCGGCGAAGGCTCCAAGATGGGATCTCGCGGATACAGAAGGTTACGGCAGTGGAAATTGTGTTTCGTGGTGCTCCTGGATGTTTTCGGGGTCCGTGGATATATATAGGAGAAAGAAGTACGTCGGTGGACGCCCGAGGAGCCCATGAGACAGGGGGGCGCCCTTCTATCTCGTGGGGCCCTCGGAGCTTTCTTGACTTGCACTCCAGGCTCTCCGGATCAGATTTGTTCCAAAAATAACGCTCCCGAAGGTTTCATTCCGTTTGGACTCCGTTTGATATTCCTTTTCTTTGAAATACTGAAATAGGCAAAAAAAAAGAGCAATATGGGTTGGGCCTCCGGTTAGTAGGTTAGTCCCAAAAATGATATAAATGTGTAGAATAAAGCCCATAAACATCCAAAAGGGGTAATATAATAGCATGGAACAATCAAAAATTATAGATACGTTGGAGACGTATCAAGGGTCGCGCCCTACAGGGGGGGCGCGCCCCCTGTCTCCTGGACAGGGTGTGGGCCCCCTGGCCTATTTCTTTCACTCATAAATTCTTAATAAATCCAAAAAGTTGTTTCGTGGAGTTTCAGGACTTTTGGAGTTGTGCAGAATAGGTTTCCAACGTTTGCTCCTTTTCCAACCAGAATTCCAGCTGTCGGCATTCCCCCTCTTCATGGTAAACCTTGTAAAATAATAGAGAATAGCCATAAGTATTGATATATAATGTGTAGTAACATCCCATAATGCAATAAATATTGATATAAAAGCATGATGCAAAATGGACGTATCACCCGCGTACTCCGATTTGACGGCCTTGCCGCCCGCCCTCTTCCTCTTCCGCAGCCTCCCTACGCCAGCCGCCCAAGGAGGCGACCCCGAGAAGTTCAAAGAGCCGGCGACACGGATGATGGGGTCGCCGGTGCCATCCGGAGCGGCGCCCAACGCCTAGTCGGACCCGTCATCCTGTCGCCCGCCGCCCTCGTCGTCGCTGTCGTTGTCCTCCTCGCCACTCTCGCCTGAGGAGGAATCTTCGTCGTCAGAGGAGCTCTCCACGCAGCACCTCATGCGAGTCCCGAAGTGCCCGAAGATCTTGACGGAGAGGAGGCTGATGTCTACTACACAACCTTCTTCTTGTAGACGTTGTTGGGCCTACAAGTGCACAGGTTTGTAGGACAGTAGCAAATTTCCCTCAAGTGGATGACCTAAGGTTTATCAATCCGTAGGAGGCGTAGGATGAAGATGGTCTCTCTCAAGCAACCCTGCAACCAAATAACAAAGAGTCTCTTGTGTCCCCAACACACCCAATACAATGGTAAATTGTATAGGTGCACTAGTTTGGCGAAGAGATGGTGATACAAGTGCAAAATAGATAGTAGATAAAGGTTTTTGTAATCTGAAATAATAAAAACAGCAAGGTAGCGAGCGATAAAAGTGAGCGTAAACGGTATTGCAATGATAGGAAACAAGGCCTAGGGTTCATACTTTCACTAGTGCAAGTTCTCTCAACAATAATAACATAGATAGATCATATAACAAGCCCTCAACATGCAACAAAGAGTCACTCCAAAGCTACTAATAGCGGAGAACAAACATAGAGATTATGGTAGGGTAAGAAACCACCTCAAAGTTATTCTTTTGGATCGATCTATAAAAGAGTTCGTACTAGAATAACACCTTAAGACACAAATCAACCAAAACCCTAATGCCACCTAGATACTCCATTGTCGCCTCAAGTATCCGTGGGCATGATTATACGATATGCATCACACAATCTCAGATTCATCCAACCAACACAAAGTACTTCAAAGAGTGCCCCAAAGTTTCTACCGGAGAGTCAAGAACGTGTGCCAACCCCTATGCATAGGTTCATGGGCGGAACCCGCAAGTTGGTCACCAAAACATACATCAAGAGGCACATGATATCCCATTGTCACCACAGATAAGCACGGCAAGACATACATCAAGTGTTCTCATAAAAGACTCAATCCGATAAGATAACTTCAAAGGGGAAACTCAATTCATCACAAGAGAGTAGAGGGGGAGAAACATCATAAGATCCAACTACAATAGCAAAGCTCGGGATACATCAAGATCGTGCCATAAAGGGAACACGAGAGAGAACATGAGAGAGGGAGATCAAACACATAGCTACTGGTACATACCCTTAGCCCCGAGGGTGAACTACTCCCTCCTTGTCATGGAGAGCGTCGGCATGATGAAGATGGCCACCAGTGATGGATCCCCCCTCCGGCAGGATGCCGGGAAGGGCTCCCAAGAGGTTTTTGGTGGCTACAAAGGTTTGCGCGGTGGAACTTCCGATCTAGGTTAATTCCCGAAAGTTTCAGTATTTATAGGAATTATTGGCGTTGGTTTCATGTCAGGGGGGTCTCCGGGCCGTCCACGAGACAGGGGGGCGCCCCCCCCTAGGGGGGCGCCCTCCTATCTCGTGGGCAGCCCGGAGCTGTTCTGGCCCAACTCCGATGCTTCGTGGTCTTCTTTTGGTCCATAAAAAATCCTCAAAAATTGGCACGTCATTTGGACTCTGTTTGATATTCCTTTTCTTCGAAATACCGAAACAGGCAATAAAACAGCAATATGGGCTGGGCCTCTGTCAGCGTTCTGGGAACGGAGGTCCCCAGACTTGCCTGCCTACGGCCTATGGCGTGGCTCAAGGGGCGGCCCAGCATGGCCCATCTTCATCAACACGAGCTCAAGACCCTCGCGAGGGGCCAAGCCTCGTGGGGCGTACGACAGGAGGCTTCCTCAGGAAGGGCCTCGTCAGGCTGGATCGCGAGGAGGCGGAGAGATCAAGGCAGGGTACCTCGCGAGGTGCCCATGACGCAAGCCATGACGACCAAGGGCGCCAGGCGGGCGCCAGCCCGCACAGTGTCCTTCTTTCCTCTTTGGTGCAAAGGGAGCAAGCGCAGGCGAGAGCATCAAGCAAAGGCATCCATTTCGGTGCAACAAGACCAAGACCAGGAGAACGGCGGGATGGAAGTCATCATGGAGCCCAAGCCGGCGTCACCACCAGAGCCTTTGGCAGGTGAGGACCAACTTTAGTCAGGATAAATGTACTAGATGTTCACCTTCAAAATGGCCAATTGTTGGCGCCCTTCCCGCTCAATATTTGAGAAGAGGCCCTGGGCCTTCGCCAATAAATAGGACTAGCCACCCACAAGGTAGGGGGACAGAGAGAGATCAATCGGATCCTCACCTAGAACCCAGTAGAGAGAGCGACTGAACTCCCCGAGCAGTTCATCGCGCCAGCCAAGAACAGACCCTCGCGAGGCTGTTCTTCCTTGTACTGTTCATCATCAGCCTAAGAGGCAATCCACCACACACACTGGAGTAGGGTATTACACCACAATGGTGGCCTGAACCAGTATAAATCATGTGTCTCTTGTGTTGTCCCTTTGATTGCTTAGTTCATAGCGAGGCGGTGAGGAGCAGGCAGGCAGAGGGCTAAATCTCTGCGCGCACCCCAGTGTTCGAATCTAGAGGGTCTGCCGGAACCCCAAATCCGACATTTGGCGCGCTAGGTAGGGGTGCGCCAGAATTTGTCTTCCACCACCCTGTTCTTCCCCAACCATCGCGTCCATGTCAGACGCTCGTCGGTCCCGCGCCGAGCGCCGAGCCGCTCTCGCTTCGTGCGTCGCCCAGACGGCCCCCGTCGGCGGCCACCCCCGTCGTTCCCCATCGCCCATCGTCAACGCTGCCACCGGCTCGGTGGGGAACGAGCAGCAGGCATCGTCCCAGCATCCGTCCATGAGGCGGGACGGCCGCACTACCACTCCCTCGCTCGCCCCGGCTGGTTCCTCGTCCCGTGCGCCCCGCGCGGCATGGAGGCT
This sequence comes from Triticum aestivum, assembly GCF_018294505.1. Lineage (NCBI taxonomy): Eukaryota > Viridiplantae > Streptophyta > Magnoliopsida > Poales > Poaceae > Triticum > Triticum aestivum. The sequence goes on along the minus strand of NC_057804.1, from coordinate 107,170,639 downwards.
CGGGCTGCGCTCATCGCGGCAAACGAGCTCCTGCGCTACCGCCCGGTCGACAACGTCTACGAAGAATGGCTCGACCGCGTCGCCGAGCTCGTCCGCGCCGCAGGGGGCTCCCCCGCGCCGTCCTTCTCACTGCACTACGCCCCGCCCTGCGCGGGCAATGAAGCTCCGGGGGTGCCTCAGCCGCCTCCCCCTCAAGAAGGCGCTCTGGCCCCGAGGCGCGTGGCCCCTGGACGGAACCCACCCCGTCCGGCGCCAGCGCAGCAAAAGCGGAGCTGCCAAGAGGTTCCTCGCCCCCAAGAAGCTGCTCGAGTGCTCCCTGCTCCGGTCCGTCGTGACCATGCTCCCGTTCCAGCACGCCAAGACCCCGCGCTACTCCCAGCTGCAGCGCATGGGGGCCCGCAAGACCAAGCTCCTCGTCTCTAGAGGCCTCCCGTGGCCACAGCAGGCTGTCGCGCCTTCACCACCGAGCTGCGCAGCGCCGCGTGGCCCTGCAAGTTCAAGCCGGACCTGCCCCCTTGCTATGACGGCACGGCCGACCCTGTGGAGTTCCTCCAGCTCTACGAGCTGGGCATCGAAGCCACCAACGGGGGTGAGAAGGTCATGGCAAACTGGTTTCCCATGGCACTCAAGGACGGGGCCCGCACCTGGCTACTGAACCTAGCTCCAGGCACGATCTCCTCCTGGGACGAGATGCACACCCGTTTCATCGCCAACTTCCAAGGTATTCGCGACCAGCCACCTGCCGTGAGCGACATGCACCGCATCAAGCAGCAACCAGGGGAGACCCTGCAGAAGTACATCCAGCGCTTCAACAGCGCTCGACTCAAGATTCCCAGGGTGACCGAGGAGGCCATCATTTCGGCCTTCTTCGATGGCGTGCGTGATGTCAAGATGAAGGAGGAGCTGGCGATGCATGAAGATATGTGCACTTCCCTGGAGCTGTTCAACCTGGCAACCAAGTGCACCAGGGCTGAGGAAGGGCGCCTTTCCCTCCTCGAACTGCCGGTCGCAGACCCAGAAGAGAAGAAATCCAAGGCCAAGGACGTGAAGCGCAAGGGGGCTGCCGTGCTCGCGGCAGAACCGGACACCAAGCGGGGCAGAGATCAGCCCGAGTCTTTCAAGGGCAGCCGGTACTGTGTGTACCACAACCTCCACACCCACAACACCAACGAATGCCAAGAGCTCCGAGCCGTGCGAGAAGGAAGGGTCGGCCGGCGTCCCGATTGCAACGATCATGGTTACGGCCGAGGAGGAGGAAGGAACGCAGGACGCTGGGAAGACCGCGGCCCTCGCCAAGGGTGGCGCGACCGACCTCGCGAGGATCGCTGGCAGGATCAGCCTCATGAGGGAGACTGGAGGGATCAGCCTCGCGAGGATCGCCCGCAAGGAAACGCAGGCCTCCCTTCACTGCCTCCGCAGCCTAGGAGAAACAAGGACCATCATCAGGACGAGGGGGCTGGGGGCTTCCAGGAGCCACGCGTGATCGCCTGCATCCTGGGCAGGGCTCATGCCCCAGCCTCTCAACGCATCTTCAAGCAGTTCGCCTGCAAAGTGAATGCAGTCCTCCCCAAGCTCGAAGCCACGCGCCCCCTCAGGTGGTCGGTGTGCGCCATCATGTTCAGCTCAGCGGATCAGCTCAAGTGCGCGGCCACAGCCGGAGTCCTCCCAATGCTTTGCTCCCCGATCATCAGCAATGTGCAGGTCACCAGGACCCTCATCGATGGCGGAGCAGGGCTCAATGTCCTGTCCATCGAGACGTTCAACAATCTCCAAGTGCCATACGATCAGCTTCAGCCAACCAAGCCTTTCTCAGGAGTCACCGACGGTTCCACAGTCCCAATCAGGCAGGTCCGCCTTCCTGTTACCTTCGAGAAGCACGACAATTACCGTACCGAGCTCATTGACTTCGACGTCGCCCACATCCGCCTGCCATACAGCGCCATCCTCGGCTACCCGGCTCTCGCCGAGTTCATGGCCGTGACTCATCACGGCTACAACGTCCTCAAGATGCCAGGAAGCGGTGGAGTCATCACGGTGCCTTGTGAAGAAAGAGACGCAGTGTGTTCTCTGGAACGAGCTTTTCAGGCCGCATCACTTGAAGACCCAGATCACGGGAGCGGGAGGCTCCCCGAAGCCGCTCCCAAGAAGAAGAAGACATCGCCAGGCCCGACCCCTCAGGAGGCAGGCCCCTCAAGGTCTGCGCCTGCTCGGGGGACACCTCCTTCTATCGCATAGGAAGGCGTGCCCAGCGCCCTCCTCAAGCAGGGCTCGGGGGCTCCCCCCTGGAAGGCCACCGACCTTGCTAAGGTCACAAGGGAGGCGTTTGGGCACCACTTGGAGGTGTGTTTTAGAGCATGTTTCCCTCAGGAAGGAGCAAAGCAAGGAGGGCCAAGCCCTCAGGAGTTCGTCAGTCAGGTCACACAGGAGTTGCAGGAGTCAAGAGTCATGAGTGGCAGCCGCCGCTTACCCACTGCAGCTCCCCATCCAGGCGAGGATGGTGGGCTGCGTGTCTGCATCGACATCCCAGGGCTCAACCGAGCCGCCTCTCAGGAGTGCTTCTGGCCCTCACGCGTGGGGCGCTGCGAAGGCCCACCCCACATCTACATTCGCATGCCCTACGGCTTGCCGAACACGGCTGTGGTGCGCCAGCGCCTCATGAGGGGCATCCTGGAGGCTCAGGAGGCCAGGCGTTCCGCGGTCCTGGTGGAGATGGAGATGGTTCGCGAGGAGCCACCAGCGCCTCCGGAGCCCCCCGAGGCTCCTGGGCCTGGGGGCTCGTGAAGATCGACTCCCACAGCCCTCTACGCCTGCTACTTCAACACCCCTTCGTCGTCGACACTTACAGGTGACATCTTCCTAGTTTTATTTCTAGCTGGGAGCGCCCCCAGGGCTGCATCATTCCCAGGCCGCGTGGGTCCGTCCCTGCGGCGTGTATCCCTTTTGTACATGCTTTTAGCTTACCTTGTTGGGGCCGCCCCTCAGGCTGCGTCATCCCCAAGTCGCTCGGGTCAGACCCAGCGGCATGTATCCCTCCTGCGTTTATCTTCTGGCTATGCATTCGACCCATCATGCTTGTTATTTGGTGCCTGTCTGTGGCACCCCTTCTTCCTTCGTGTCGGCCGCTTGCGCGTTAAAGGGGGGGTACCTGAGCATCGCGACTCAGGGCTCCTACCGGCTCTCCAGCCCTCACCCTTTGGCTTTGTCCACGGCATCACGCCCTGGCAAACTAGCGACGACTGAGACTAGCTCGAGGGCCGGGACCCGAGGACGTAGAGCGTCGACATCGAACCAAGCTTGCGCGTTAAAGGGGGGGGGTACCTGAGCGTCGCGACTCAGGGCTCCTACCGGCTCTCCAGCCCTCACCCTCTGGCTTTGTCCACGGCATCGCGCCCTGGCAAACCAGCAACGACTGAGACTAGCTCGAGGGACGGGACCCGAGGACGTAGAGCGTCGACATCAAACCAAGCTTGCGCGTTAAAGGGGGGGGGTACCTGAGCATCACGACTCAGGGCTCCTACCGGCTCTCCAGCCCTCACCCTCTGGCTTTGTCCACGGCATCGCACCCTAGCAAACCAGCGACGGCTGAGACTAGCTCGAGGGCCGGGACCCGAGGATGTAGAGCATAGAGCGTCGACAACTAACCAAGCTTGCGCGTTAAAGGGGGGGGGTATCTGAGCATCGCGACTCAGGGCTCCTACTGGCTCTCCAGCCCTTACCCTCTGGTTTTGTCCACGATATCACGCCCTGGCAAACCAGCAACGGCTGAGACTCGCTCGAGGGCCGGGACCCGAGGACGTAGAGCATCGGCATCTGGCCAGACTTGCAGGAACACAAGTTAAGGCCCAGTGCCAGGCGCAACCCGCCTTGAGGTAGGGCCCCGTGAGTCCCGCGCTGGCTCACGGGTGCTCAGAGATACACCTCCTCATGCCCTACCATGCCGGCCACGTGTCAGGGTGGGGCTGTACACGCCCCGGGGGCTCCTCCCGGAGGGGAGCCCCCTCCCACGCACCAGTGGAAGCACCATGCTCCGTGCTGGCTGATGACACTGCCGAGGAGCGGCTATGCCCGTACACATACGGAAGCGCTATGCTCCACGCTGGTGATAAACAAATGAGGGTGGCCCCGGCCGCATCAACCTCAGGGAGCCCCGAGCTCAGTGTCTGGCCTCATGGCAACGCCTCCCCTCGGGAGTGCCGTGCGAGGGGGCTGGGCACGGGGGCTGCGCCCGGGTCACGCCCAGGCGTACGCCACCCAGCCAGGCCCCTCGGGTCTGGTTCGTCGCGCGTCTCTCCCCGAGCGGAGCCAAGGTACGAAGGTCGTTCGAGTGTCAAGGGGGACTCCTGAGCATCGCGACTCAGGAGCCTAACTGGTCACGTAGCCCCTCACTCCTTAGTTCCGAAAGGCTAACGACGGTTGAGTTATGCGCGGGGCCGGGCTCTGCAGACGTAGAATGGTAGATTCACCCACACATCTCACCTCCCTACTTGCTGTTCGTGCGCTAAGGGGGACTCCTGAGCATCGCGACTAGGAGCCTAACTTGTCACGTAGCCCCTCACTCCTTGGCCCCGTCCTGGTTTCCGGTCGGGGCTAATGGCGGCAGAGGTATGCGCGGGGCCGGGCCCTACCGGCGTAGAACATAAGCAAGTAGGAAGAGCGCAAATATCAAGGAATTCAAAAGCAAATATTACGGTCCATAACTATTATCACGACACCAAACGCAAGTTTAAACGCCTCCCCGAGGCATGGTGCATGTTGCAGGAACCGAAAGCAGAACAGGAGCCACAGCAGAGTCATTCGTTGGCGGCGGAGCTGCGCGGAGCGGGTTCGCCTTGTGGGGCCGCAGGATCGGTAGCGCCTTGCTTTGGCTTGGTGCTAAAGGCTCGGAACTTCGACAACAGAGCCTCCGCGCAACCCTTCACGGCCTCAACAGCAGCAGCGGCAAGCTCGCCGCTCGCTGGCTCCAACAGGCTGTCGAGGTCGACGTTGGGGTCGTGAAGGTAGATGTGGGTAAGGACCCGCGTCAGCGCTGCAGAAGACAAAACGCGCACCTCGGCCTCGGCCGTAGGGCCAATGCCAAGGGTGACATCTTCAAGGGCACGGACCATGAAGGGTAGTAGCTTGGCGGGACCGTCCTCGGCGCTGGCCAGCGGGCTCTCCAGGCCGCTATCGTAGAGCGACTTCAGCAAGCCGCGAACCTTCACCTCCGTCTCCGCGAAGGCCTCATGGTCCTCGGCAAGGACCCGAGCCTTGCCCTCCAGCTCGATCTTCCACGCCTCCAACTCCTACTCCAGTATGCCCACGCGGTCATGGCGCTTGTTAAGTTTGGCATCTCGGTCCTTGACGGCCGCCTCGCGAGCTTTCACGTTTTCTTCCTTCTCCTGGCGGATGCGGGCCTCCTCAACAAGCTGGTCCCGCAGGCCCTGCAGTTCGCTCTCCAGCGCCTTGCAACAGCCTTGGGCATCAGCTGCCTCCCTCAAGGCGGCGTCGCGAGCAGCCTTCGCCTCAAGGACGGCCAGCTTCTCCTCATCGCAAGCCGTTGAGGCCTGAACCAATGCCACTCGAATCAAAGCGTCAGAGCGGATCCAGCCAGAAGCCAGCTCCAAGCGCTCGGCCACCAAGCAAGGGTCAGCGCCCAGAAGATCTTGCCGCAGCTGGTCCAGTTCGGCAGCAGTGCGATCCAAGACGGTGGAAGGGGTTGGAGAAATAGCAGTTGGTAGAGTAGGAGGAGAGGATGGCAGCGTAACCACGGCCGGGACCTGCTGCGCCCCGACAGCTGTGGCGACGGTGTCGGGCAGGGATACCTCGGGAGTCGCTTGGGCCATGGAGGCTGAGCTCGCCCCAGCCAGCTCCACCAGGCCTCGCGAGGATGACCGGGCAGGAGAGGCCCGTGCCTTGCAGCCACCTCCCTTCGTGGGCGGAGGTGCTGCCCCAGACGGAGCCTCAGGAGCCCTCTTCAGCTTCTTCGCCGCAGGCGCCAGCCTAGCCAAGAGATACAGACATCAAGCCTCAACGACAAAGCAAGGAACAAGACAAGAATCGAGCACTTACTCGGTGCCGCTCGTGAGCTCGAGCAACCTCCGGCCGTACTTGAAGCCCGAGAGCCGACTGCTGGGATCGGCCTCGCGAGGTTCGGAAGCAGGGGGCACGTCTGCAGATCGCCTCGGAGCCGAGGCAGACCCGAGGGGGATCATCCCCGACCTGGCCTTCTTCGAGATCGGGGGCAAGCTCCCGCCGACCTGCTCGTCATCATCCTCGTCGTCGCTCGGCGGCAGGTGGGGAGCGCGGGGCCTGCACCGGGGGAGAGGCGCTCTCGACTCCCCATCGGTAGCCTCGGAGTCAGGCCCCCCTTCCCGCTCCTCTTCTTCCTCCTCTTCGCTAGAGTCGCCGGAGGACACTTCACCGTCACCTGGGCGGCCGGGTCCTCGGGAGCCACCGCGGGCACGGGCCCGTCCCCATTAAAGACGGGCATGGAGTCAACCACCTTCTCCCAATCATCACGAAGAAACAGGGGTACAGGGGCGCCCTCTAGCCTCGCCACGTCCCCTCCGACCAAAGAATGAAGGACCGCGACCAGATCTTCGTCGGCCAAAACGTCTGGGCTCAGGCGGGGCCTCCACAGCGGGAGCGAGTACTTGCGAAGAGGGGCCACCTGATGCTCCAGGAACTCCCTCAGGAGCGACGCGCCAGTCAGCTTCGCCGTCGCCATGTTCCCAGGCCTCAGATCCGCATCCATCTTCTCCAACACCGGCTTCGCACGGGGGTCCACGAGATCCGCGCGAGACCAATCATCAGAGCTTGTGGGCTGCTCCGTGGGTAGAATCAGCCGAGGGTGGATGCGCCCAGCATCCACCATGACCCACTTGCTCCTGTAGCCCTCAATCCTCTTCCCGGGCTTCGAAATGGCGTTGGAACCGCCATACGCGACGAAGCTCGTGCACGCGGAGAGAGGACCGCGAGAGAGCCGGAGGGAGAAGTAGTGGCGCAGCAAGGCCACCGAAGGCTGCACCCCGACATGAGCTCGCAATAATATGCAAAGATCGCCAGAAGAAGGACAGAGTTGGGGTGGAGGTGCAGAGCTTGCAGGTCGTAATGGCGGAGGACAGAGAAGAAGAACTCAGAGAAAGGGGGTACCAGGCCCGAAGCAATGGCACTTACGAAGAGTGGGTAGAAGGTGCTCCCTGAGGCCTCAGGAGAGGCGGAGCCGGCCTTGAACACCTGCGCCCCGTCGATGCCTTGCGCCACCACCATCTGGCGCATCCGGGCAAGGCTCGCCTCCGACACGTTCGGCGAGTCCAAGGCGGGCGAATACCAAGCTTCAGCCAGAGTCTAGCGAGGCGCCATGGCTTGCTGAGGTGCGCGGTCGGAGTAGATCTGAAGATTTCGGAGGCAGAATGGAAGGGCGCAAGAAAGGGGATCTCGGCAATGATGAGAGGAAGCAAGGGAAGAAAAGCCTAGGCAGACGCCACTCTTTTGACGCGCGCGGCTGCTGAGGCACCCACGTCCAATCAACCGCCACATGGCGCCCGAGGCCGTAGGCTGTTAGGGCCCGCGGCGCTTCATGCTTGCCCCTTCGCCTCTCTGCTCAGCCAAGTCCGGGCGCGCCTTGGGCCCGGGGGCTACTGTCGGTGTTCTGGGAACGGGGGTCCCCAGACTTGCCTGCCTGCGGCCTGCGGCGTGGCTCAAGGGGCGGCCCAGCATGGCCCATCTTCATCAACACGAGCTCAAGACCCTCGCGAGGGGACAAGCCTCGCGGGGCGGACGACAGGAGGCTTCCTCAGGCACGGCCTCGTCAGGCTGGCTCGCGAGGAGGCAGAGAGATCAAGGCAGGGTACCTCACGAGGTGTCCATGACGCAAGCCATGACGACCAAGGGTGCCAGGCGTGCGCTAGCCCGTGCAGTGTCCTTCTTTCCTCTTTGGTGCAAAGGGAGCAAGTGCAAGCGAGAGCATCAAGCAAAGGCATCCATTTCGGTGTAACAAGACCAAGACTAGCAGAACGGCAGGATGGAAGTCACCGTGGAGCCCAAGCCGGCATCACCACCAGAGCCTTTGGCAGGCGAGGACCAACTTTAGTCAGGATAAGTGTACTAGATGTTCCCCTTCAAAATGGCCAATTGTTGGCGCCCTTCCCGCTCAATATTTGGGAAGAGGCCCTGGGCCTTCGCCTATAAATAGGACTAGCCACCCACAATGTAGGGGGGCAGAGAGAGATCAATCGGATCCTCACCTAGAACCCAGTAGAGAGAGCGACTGAACTCCCCTAGCAGTTCATCGCGCCAGCCAAGAACAGACCCTCGCGAAGCTGTTCTTCCTTGTACTGTTCATCATCAGCCTAAGAGGCAATCCACCACACACACACTAGAGTAGGGTATTACACCACAATGGTGGCCTGAACCAGTATAAATCCTGTGTCTCTTGTGTTGTCCCTTTGATTGCTTAGTTCATAGCGAGGCGGTGAGGAGCAGGCAGGTAGAGGGCTAAATCTCCACGTGCACCCCAGTGTTTGAATCTAGAGGGTCTGCCGGAACACCAAATCCGACAGCCTCCGGTTAATAGGTTAGTCCCAAAAGTAATATAAAAGTGTAAAATAAAGCCCATAATCATTCAAAATAGATAATATAATAGCATGGAACTATCAAAAATTATAGATACGTTGGAGACGTATCAGAGGCCACCCTCCATTAGTTTGAAATGGAGGATGAGCCCATCCATCAAGCTGTGGAGATGAGCGAAGGTCTTCCACCCTCGGTGAAGATACATGATGTGAGGGGCGGGGAACTCGACGTCGGCCCATGTGCCACTATTCCCGCAACCCCTCATATGCAGCTGCAACGCCTGTGGCGGGTCCAGCTCCATCTCCCGCGCAAATGGGGTTGGGTGGCGAAGGCGATGGCGCGGTGGCTGGCGCAGCCTGACGAAGAATTCTTAGGGGTTGTCCCCGGTGTGTCCCTCCACCGGAGGAGGGGCTGCTGGCGGAGGCGAGGCTGATCTGCTGCCCCGTCCTCCTCTCCCTTGAGCGCCACAACAACCTCGACCTCGCCCCCTCCCCCTTACTCTAGCGGCCGGCTCCGCCACTATGAGCTCTTGGGGAGGAGCGATGCGCTGTCTGGCCGAAACCCTCGCCGCCACCGATGAAGCGTCGCCATGCCCCCTCGCCATGGCAAAAAAAGGAGGAAGCAAGAATGGGGAAAGGCAGATGGCAAAGGATTGGGAGACACCGTTCCTCCTGCTCCCCTCTTTATAAAGGGGCGGGTACGAGGCTCGGCCGCCCCCTCTCGGCCAATCCGGCCCGCTGAAGTGACAGCAAGTGGGGCCGTCGACCGCCCTCCCTGCTCCATTGAAGGCGCGCGGGAATCGACTCGCGCACGCGCACGACTTTTCACATCCCGCGCGCCCGTCATTCGCCATGCGTTACGCATGCAGCAAACATGGTGCAAGGGGCGGGCGCGGTGGGACGCGTGGAGCGACGGTTCCCAAGTAAGGGCAGTAAATGGGAGGCGGACCTGCGGTCTCAATGGGACATGCAAGCCGCCTCTTTACTATCCGCCACAGGGTGACGCCAGCATGCTTCCGTCATACGCGCGCATGACCTCCACGTCGCGTCTTCAACGTGGGTCATGGGGAAGCGCAGCGGACGAGGCAGTTACCGCGGTAAGAATCCGCCCTGACTGCCCGCGCACCGTTCTGGTCCTGGCCCAACAATGTGTTGCGCTTATGTATGGCCCAGGCCCGGGGGCCCCTGTCGGTGTACAAAAGTAGGGGCTCTCTTTTGACCCCTCTACTTGTGCACGGGCAGTCAGAGCCACCCTCCACGACCACGCATAAACAGGGCAGGGGAGGGAAGCTAGAGAGAAGCCGAAGGCACGAGACGAACAAGACAATATCAAGAACCAAGGCCACAAAGCACTGACGGGCGAAGCAGGTTGCCCCTGCAAGACCCTTGTTGGGGGCAGCCTCGGCAAGCCCCTTGCCGGGGCAGCTCACCCACACCAGGGAAGCGGGCCACCCTCAAGTCACGGTCTTCAACAGCCATGGTGGACCAAGGCTCGGGAGGCACCTCTATGGTGGCATGCAGTTCTTTGTGAAGATATAGAATACTCAAGATCAGATGAAGATTGTAAAGCAACAACCCTCACTAAGATCCTTGCCGAAGGAATCCATAAGACCCCCGGCAAGACCCTTGCCGGGGACACCAGCGCGCCACAGCAGGACCCTTGCCGGGCCACCCGACAAGACCCTCGCCACGGGCAACAGCATGGCCACTGCCAGGCCGCACTAACCAACTACCCGCTGCCGTTCACATGCAGCTGCCAGCCCAACCAGCTGGGCAGGCACCTGCATGGCAGTATGCGGCTTCCAGGCCAACTCAGCACACACTCACGTGGCAGCATGCAGACCTTCGTGGAGGCTCCACCATCGCACCACCTCAGTTGCCTGCCTGCCTACATGGCACCGCATGCATCGCTGGCTAGGGCGTGCGTGTCGGAACGAGGGAGAGCAGCGACGGACAGGACGGGCCTTGCTCCCGTCCCCGATAAAGCAAGGGACACCTAAGCCTCGCATTAAATGTGTGTCCTGTAACACCAGTGATAAGCTCTCGCCACTGTAGCACTTTCCACCTCATGTGTGCCACTGTGGCAGCCCCTTACACCTATAAAAGGAGGCCCATGGCGCACTAGAGAGGGATTCGGCACTTTGGAACTTGGCAACACCTAGAGCTAGTTCAAGAGCTCAAGAACACTAAATACAACCACCAAAGCAGGATCGTAGGGTTTTATGCATCTTTGCGGCCTGAACCTGGGTAAATCCCCCTTGTGCCATCTGCTAACCCCACTCTTCTCACGATCCAGCGCCCCGCAACCGTAGTAGGGATTCTAGTGATCCCATAGGTGTCGTTTCCCACCGACATTCGCGTTCGGTACTTTGATAATTTGATATGTGGGTGGACCGGTGCTTGGGTACAGCCCTTTCTTGGACAAGCATCCCACTTATCATTAACCCCTATTGCAAGCATCCGCAGCTACAAAGTATTAAGGTAAACCTAACCATTGCATGAAACTAGTGGATCCAAGTCAGCCCCTTACGAAGCAACGCATAAACTAGGGTTTAAACTTCTGTCACTCTAGCAACCCATCATCTACTTATTACTTCCCAATGCCTTCCTCTAGGCCCAAATAATTGTGAAGTGTCATGTAGTCGACGTTCACATAACACCACTAGAGGAGAGACAACATACATCTCATCAAAATATCGAACGAATACCAAATTCACATGACTACTAATAGCAAAACTTCCCCCATGTCCTCAGGAACAAACGTAACTATTCACAAAGCATATTCATGTTCATGATCAGAGGAGTACTAATATGCATTAAGGATATGAACATATGATCTTCCACCAAGTAAACCAATTAGCATCAACTAGAAGGAGTAATCAACACTACTAGCAACCCATAGGTACCAATTTGTGGTTTTGATACAAGATTGGATAGAAGAGATGAACTAGGGTTTTCAGAGGAGATGGTGCTGGTGAAGATGTTGATGGAGATTTACCCCCTCCCGATGGGAGGATCGTTGGTGATGACATTGGTGATGATTTCCCCCTCCCGGAGGGAAGTTTCCCCGGCAGAACAGCTCCGCCGGAGCCCTAGATTGGTTCCGCCAAGGTTCCGCCTCATGGTGGCGGAGTTACGTCCCGTGAGCTTGCCTCTAATTTTTTTCAGGGTGAAAGCCTTCATATAGCAGAAGATGGGCACCGGAGGGCCAACAGAGGGCCCAGGAGATAGGTGGGCGCGCCCAGTAGGGGGGGGCGCCCCCACCCTCCTGGCCAGGGTGTGGGTCCCCTCTTGTATTTTCTTCGCTCAATAATTCTTATTAATTCCAAAAGTGACTTACGTGGAGTTTCAGGATTTTTGGAGCTGTGCAGAATAGGTTTCCAATATTTGCTCCTTTTCCAGCCAAAATTCCAGCTGCCGACATTCTCCCTCTTCATGATAATCCTTGTAAAATAAGAGAGAATAGCCATAAGTATTGTGACATAACGTGTAATAACAGCCCATAATGCAATAAATATATATATATATAAGCATGATGCAAAATGGACGTATCAACTCCCTCAAGCTTAGACCTCGATTACCCTCAAGCGGAAGCCGAAATCAAAAAATATGTCCACATGTTTAGAGATAGAGGTGTCGATAAAAAATAAAATACGGACATGAGGGCATCATGATCATGATCAAGTAACAATCTATTCACAATGACAAGTATGGATCATAAACTTCATTGAGAACTAACAAACTAAAATCTTAGTCATTGAAGCAATTGCAATTTATCATAACATCAGAAAGAGTCAAGAATAGAGCTTTTCAGCAAGTCCACATACTCAATTATCATATAGTCTTCTACAATTGCTAACACTCACGCAATACTTATGGTTATGAAGTTTTAATCGGACATTGAGAAAGATAGGGGCTTATAATTTCGTCTCCCAACGTATTCACCTTTGGGTGATGTCAACAATAATAGTTCATGCTAACTTACATCCAATTGGATATATATATATATATATATCAGGATCTTTCCAACACGTGGTGCTTGCCAAAGGATAAAATGAAAAGGGAAAGGTGAAGATCACCTTGACTCTTGCATAAAGTAAAAGATAGGCCCTTCGCAGAGGGAAGCAGATGTTGTCATGTGCTTTTAGGGTTGGATGCACAAAATCTTAATGCAAAAGAATGTCACTTTATATTGCCACTTGTGATATGAACCTTTATTATGTAGTCCGTCGCTTCTATTACTTCCATATCACACGACCATATAAAGTTTATTTTCTCCGCACTAATAAGTCATACATATTTAGAGAGCAATTTTTATTGCTTGCAACATGACAACTTACTTGAAGGATCTTACTCAATCCATAGGTAGGTATGGTAGACTCTCATGGCAAAAACTGGGTTTAAGGATATTTGGAAGCACAAGTAGTATCTCTACTTGGTGCAAGGAATTTGGCCTGCATGAGGGGCAAAGGCAAGCTCAACATGTTCGGAAGATCCATGACAATATACTTTAACTGAGATGTGAGAAAACATAAACCATTACGTTGTCTTCCTTGTCCAACATCAACTCTTTAGCATGTCATACTTTAATGAGTGCTCACAATCATAAAAGATGTCCAAGATAATATATTTATATGTGAAAACCTCTCTTTCTTTATTACCTCCTATTAATTGCAACGATGACCAAAACTATGTTTGTCAACTTTCAACAACTTTTTGCCTCATATTCTTTATATGTGAAGTCATTACTATCCGCAAGATCAATATGAACTCTTTTATTCTTTTTATTCTTTCTACTTTCTCAAGATCATAGCAAGATAGCAAAGCCCTTGACTCAACAGTAATCTTTATTATAGATAGATCACGGACTCAATTACATAAACAGATCACAAAGCAAAACTCAAAACTAAATCATACTAAAAACTTTATTCTACTAGATCAAGATATTACTAGAAGGATCGAACTAAGTAAAATAGTAAAGATAGGAGTGTGATGGTGATACGATACCGGGGCACCTCCCCCAAGCTTGGCAGTTGCCAAGGGGAGTGCCCATACCCATGTGATTATGTCCTCACAGGTGGTGAAGACGGAGTTGTTGATGATGTAGGCTTGTCGTCCGTCTTCCAAGGCACAGGCTCACCATCATAGAAGGATGATCGAGTCTCCGGGATCTTCAAATCTGCAGCCAAACTCATCCTCTTGAATCTATATTCATACTCACAGTTTTGGTTTTGCAGGTCATAAATCTGAGCTTGGAGGTGCTCGATTTTCTCATGAAGCTTGAAGATGGTATCCCCAATGTTCTTGGCATATATCTTGTGGTTGTGGTGAATTCCGCAATAATCATCTGGTTGGCGTTGAGTCCAGGCTCCACCATCTCTTGGCACTTGAAAACTTGTTGCTCCATAGCTTCAAGCTTTGTCTCCACACTTCTGGTACGTCTTGGTCCCTCCACATCATGGATGTGCAGCACCCCCTCATGCATCTCAATGGTTTGAGGGTGTTGCAGCACCTCTGCAAGATAGGGGTTGATAAACCTCTCGAAAAACTTGTCCTTGGGAGCGCTTGGAGACGTCATAGTGCTCTAGATCTATCATAAAAACAGCTCGAAACGAAAACAGGAGATTTTTGCGTGATACAAAGGCCAAAACCTTCGGGAGATTCTATAATGGATTTTTACCGACCAAAATAAGTAATGTGCAAGAAAATGGAGTCTGGGAGGCACACGAGGTGCCCACGAGACAGGGGCGCGCCCAGTAGGGGTGGGTGCGCCCTCCACCCTCGTGGAGGCCTTGTGTCCTTCACGGATTACTCTTGCTTTCCAAAATTCTTAAATATTCCAAAACGGAGAAAAATTGCCATTAGAACTGTTTTGGACTCGGTTTACTTACCGTACCACATACCTATTCCTTTTCGAAATCTGAAACATTCTGGAAAGTTTCCCTTATGTATTCCTCCGGGGTCACGGTCTCAATAATATTAGTTTCAACATTGATAGGATTACCTAAAATATAATGTTTGATTCTTTGACCATTCACCACCTTCAGACTTGTGCCCTCGAAGTTGTTGATTTTTATGGCACCGGAACGATAGACCTCCTCGATAATGTAAGGACCTTCCCATTTAGAGAGAAGTTTTCCTGCAAAAAATCTTAAACGAGAGTTGAATAGAAACAAATAATCACCTACATTAAACTCGCGCTTTTGTATTCTTTTATCATGCCATGTTTTAACTTTTTCTCTGAATAGCTTGGCATTCTCATAGGCTTGGGTTCTCCATTCATCAAGTGAGCTAATGTCAAATAACCTCTTCTCACCGGCAAGTTTGAAGTCATAGTTGAGCTCTTTAATAGCCCAATATGCCTTATGTTCAAGTTCGAGAGGTAAGTGACATGCTTTTCCATAAACCATCTTATACGGAGACATACCCATAGGATTTTTATATGCAGTTCTATAGGCCCATAATGCATCATCAAGTTTCTTAGACTAATTCTTTCTAGACCTATTAACAGTCTTTTGCAAAATTAATTTGAGCTCTCTATTGCTCGACTCTACTTGACCACTAGACTGTGGGTGATAAGGACATGCAATTCTATGGTTAAAATCATACTTAGCAAGCATTTTACGAAAAGCACCAAGAATAAAATGTGAACCACCATCTGTCATAAGATATCTAGGGACCCAAACCTCGGAAAAATAACTTCTTTAAGCATCTTAATAGAGGTGTTATGATCAGCACTACTAGTTGGAATAGCTTCTACCCACTTAGTAACGTAATCAACAACAACTAAAATATGTGTATATCCATTAGAGGCAGGAAACGGTCCCATATAATCAAAGCCCCAAACATCAAATGGTTCAATAACAAGAGAATAATTCATAGGCATTTCTTTACATCTACTAATATTACCAATTCTTTGACATTCATCACAAGACAAGACAAACTTACGAGCATCTTTGAAGAGAGTAGGCCAATAAAACCCAGATTGTAGTACCTTGTGTGCAGTTCTATCTCCAGCTTGGTGTCCTCCATAAGATTCAGAGTGACACTTGCATAGGATTTGTTCCTGTTCATGCTCAGGCGCACAACGTCTAATAATACCATCTACTCCTTCTTTATAAAGGTGTGGATCATCCCAAAATTAATGTATTAAATCATAAAAGAACTTTTTCTTTTGCTGGTATGTGAAACTAGGTGGTATAAATTTAGCAACAATGTAATTATCATAATCAGCATACCAAGGAGCAGTACGAGAAGCATTAATGACTGCTAATTGTTCATCAGGAAAGCTATCATCGACAGGTAGTGGGTCATCAAGAACATTCTCTAACCTAGAGAAGTTGTCTGCAACGGGGTTCTCAGCTTCTTTTCTATCAATAATATGCAAATCAAATTCTTGGAGCAAGAGAACCCATCTAATAAGTCTAGGCTTAGCATCTTTATTTTCCATAACATATTTACTAGCAGCATGATCAGTGTGAATAGTAACTTTAGAATCAACAATATAAGGTCTGAACTTATCACATGCAAATACGACTGCTAAGAACTCTTTTTAAGTAGTAGCATAATTTCTCTGGGCAGTATCAAGAGTTTTACTAGCATACTGGATAACATTCAATTTCTTATCAACTCTTTGCCCTAGAACAACACCTACAGCATAATCACTAGCATCACACATAATTTCAAAGGGTAAATTCCAATCAGGTGGCTGAACAATAGGTGCAGTTATCAAAGCTTTCTTAAGTATTTCAAATGCTTCTACACAATCATCATCAAAGACAAAAGGAATATCTTTTTGCAATAAATTAGTCAGAGGCCTAGAGATTTTGGAAAATTCCTTAATGAACCTCCTATAAAAACCGACATGACCAAGGAAACTTCTTATACCTTTTATGTCCTTGGGACATGGCATCTTTTCAATAGCATCAACTTTAGCTCTATCAACTTCAATACCTCTCTCGGAAATCTTATGCCCCAAGACAATGCCTTCATTAACCATAAAGTGACACTTTTCCCAATTCAAGACGAGACTAGTGTCTTCACATCTCTGCAAAACTCGATCAAGGTTGCTCAAGCAGTCATCAAAAGAGGATCCATAAACGGAGAAATCATCCATGAATACCTCACAAATCTTTTCACAAAAGTCAGAGAATATAGCCATCATGCTTCTTTGAAAGGTAGCAGGTGCATTACATAAACCAAAAGGCATACGTCTATAAGCAAAAGTACCGAAAGGGCAAGTAAAAGTAGTTTTTGATTGATCCTCCGCTGACACAGGTATTTGAGAGAAACCAGAATAACCATTTAGAAAGCAGGAATATGTGCATTTGGATAGTCTTTCTAGCATTTGATCGATAAAAGGTAAATGGTAATGATCTTTCTTAGTAGCTTTATTTAATTTATGGAAATCAATTACCATCCTATAACCTCTAATAATTCTTTGCAGGATCAATTCATCTTTATCATTATTAACAACAGTAATACCTCCCTTCTTAGGAACGCAATGGACAGGACTTACCCAATCACTATCAGCAACGGGATAAATTATACCTGCCTCAAGGAGCTTTAGTATCTCCTTTCTTACCACTTCTTTCACCTCAGGATTTAACCGGCGTTGAGGATCTCTAACTGGTTTGGCATCTTTCTCCACTTTTATTTTGTGTTGTCATAGAGTGGGACTAATGCCCTTAAGATCATCTAGAGTATATCCAATAGCAGCACGATGCTTCTTCAGAGTTTTCAATAATCTTTCCTCTTCCTGCTCTGAAAGGTTAGCACTTATAATAACATGATATATTTTCTTTTCATCAAGATAAGCATATTTAAGATTATCAGGCAACGGTTTAAGTTCAAACACGGGATCACCCTTGGGTGGAGGAGGATCCCCTAGAATTTCAACAGGCAAATTGTGTTTCAAAATAGGTTCATGTTTAAAGAATACTTCATCTATTTCCCTTCTTTCATTCAAGAACATATCATTTTCATGATCTAGCAAATATTGTTCTAAAGGGTCACTAGGAAGGTACAGCAATAGAAAGCAAGACCAATAATTTAGTCCTTACTAGGCAATTCTTCCTCACGATGTTGTTTACTAAATTTAGAGAAATTAAACTCATGAACCATATCATCCAAGCCAATAGTAACAACATTCTTTTTGCAGTCTATCTTAGCATTAACGGTACTCAAGAAGGGTCTACCAAATATAATGGGACAAAAGCTATCTTGTGGAGAACCAAGAACAAGAAAATCAGCGGGATATTTGGTCTTTCCACACAAGACTTCAACATCTCTAACAATCCCAAATGGCTTAATAGTATCTCTATTGGCAAGCTTAATTGTAACATCAATATCTTCCAACTCAGGGGGTGCAATATCATGCATAATTTCTTTATATAAGGAAAAAGGTATTGCACTAGCACTAGGACCCACATCACATAAGCCATGATAACAATGATCTCCTATTTTAATAGAAATAATAGGCATGCCTACAACAGGTCTATGTATCTTAGCATCTGGTCTAGCAATATTAGCGGTTTCACCACAGAAGTAATTAACATACCCATCTATATTATCATCCAAGAGATCTTTAACCATAGCAATACTAGGTTCAACTTTGATTTGCTCAGGGGGTGTATAAGTTCTAGTATTACTCTTACGAACAATAGTTGAAGCTTTAGCATGATCCTTTATCCTAACGGGAAAACGTGGTTTCTCAACATAAGTAGTAGGAACAATAGGATCATTATAAGTGATAGTTTTTTCTTCAACTGTAATAGGTGCAACTACCTTTACTTCAGTGGGAGGATTATATTTAAACCGCTTTTCCTTAGGGAGATCAACGTGAGTAGCAAAAGATTCACAGAAAGAAGCTACTATCTCAGAGTCAAGTCCATATTTAGCGCTAAATCCACAAAAAGCATCGGTATTCATAAAAGATTTAACACAATCAAACCTAGGTGTCATACCTGACTCCTTACCATCATTGGAACCCCAATCTTCAGAGTTGCGTTTAATTCTTTCCAATAAGTCCCACTTGAATTCAGTAGTCTTCAGCATATAAGAACCAACACAGGAAGTATTGAGCATGGTGCGATCATTGAGAGAAAGCCGAGCATAAAATTTTTGAATAATCATATCTCTTGAGAGCTCATGATTGGGGCATGAATATAACATTGACTTAAGCCTCCCCCAAGCTTGAGTGATGCTTTCTCCTTCGCGAGGCCAAAAATTATATATGTAATTACGATCATGATGAACAAGATGCATAGGATAGAACTTCTGGTGAAATTCCAATTTCAATCGTTTATAGTTCCAAGATCCAGTATCATCACATAGCCTATACCATGTCAATGCATCTCCCTTCAAAGATAAAGGGAAGACCTTCCTTTTGACAACATCATCGGAAATACCTGCAAGCTTAAATAATCCAGAAACTTCATCCACATAGATAAGGTGTAAATCGGGAAGCAATGTTCCATCTCCTGCAAAGGGATTAGCTAGCAGTTTCTCTATCATACCCAAAGGAATTTCAAAGTAAACATTTTCAGTAGGTTCGGTAGGTTGAGGAGAAACTCTTTGCTCTACTGGTCGGGGTGAAGATACCCCGAACAAGCCCCTCAAAGGATTAGTTTCCATAGTAACAAGTGACAGAAAATTTCAGCACACTATATAAATGTTTCCTTACCAAGTTCCACTCACCAAAGGCGCTTCACTCCCCGGCAACGGCGCCAGAAAAGAGTCTTGATGATCCACAAGTATAGGGGATTTATCGTAGTCCTTTCGATAAGTAAGAGTGTCGAACCCAACGAGGAGCTGAAGGAAATGACAAGCGGTTTTCCGTAAGGTATTCTCTGCCACTGAAATTGTAGGTAACAGATAGTTTTGTGATAAGATAATTTGTAACGGGTAACAAGCCATGAAAGTAAATAAAGTGCAGCAAGATGGCCCAATCCTTTTTGTAGAAAAGGAAAAGCCTGGAAAATTTCTTAATGATAAAAGCGCTCTCGATGACACATGGGAATTATCGTCAAGCTAGTTTTCATCACGCTCATATGATTCGCGTTCAGTACTTTGATAATTTGATATGTGGGTGGATCGGTGCTTGGGTACTACCCTTTCTTGGACAAGCATCCCACATATGATTAACCCCTATTGCAAGCATCCGCAACTACAAAAGAAGTATTAAGGTAAACCTAACCATAGCATGAAACTAGTGGATCCAAATCAGCCCCTTACGAAGCAACGCATAAACTAGGGTTTAATCTTCTGTCACTCTAGCAACCCATCATCTACTTATTACTTCCCAATGCCTTCCTCTAGGCCCAAATAATGGTGAAGTGTCATGTAGTTGACGTTCACATAACACCACTAGAGGAGAGACAACATACATCTCATCAAAATATCGAATGAATACCAAATTCACATGACTACTAATAGCAAGACTTCACCCATGTCCTCAGGAACAAAGGTAACTACTCATAAAGCATATTCATGTTCATGATCAGAGGAGTATTAATATGCATTAAGGATCCAAACATATGATCTTCCACCAAGTAAACCAATTAGCATCAACTATAAGGAGTAATCAACACTACTAGCAACCCACAGGTACCAATTTGTGGTTTTGATACAAGATTGGATATAAGAGATTAACTAGGGTTTTGAGAGGAGATGGTGCTGGTGAAGATGTTGATGGAGATTGACCCCCTCCCGATGAGAGGACCGTTGGTGATGACGTTAGTGATGATTTCCCCCTCCCGGAGGGAACTTTTCCCGGCAGAACAGCTCTGATGGAGCCCTAGATTGGTTCCGCCAAGGTTCCGCCTCGTGGTGGCGGAGTTACGTCCGTGAGCTTGCCTCTGATTTTTTCCAGGGTCTTCATATAGCAGTAGATGGGCACTGGAGGGCCAACAGGGGGCCCAGGAGACAGGGGGCGCGCCCAGTAGGGGGGGCGCGCGCCCACCCTCCTGGCCAGGGTGTGGGGCCCCTCTAGTATTTTCTTTGCTCAATAATTCTTATTAATTCCAAAGGTGACTTCCTGGAGTTTCAGGATTTTTGGAGTTTGTGCAGAATAGGTTTCCAATATTTGCTCCTTTTCCAACCAGAATTCCAGCTGCCGGCATTCTCCCTCTTCATGATAAACCTTGTAAAATAAGAGAGAATAGCCATAAGTATTGTGATATAACGTGTAATAATAGCCCATAATGCAATAAATATTGATATAAAATCATGATGCAAAATGGACGTATCAATGATATATGGATGAGTAGAACACAAAGAGTTGTGGGTGATAATGGTCATACTACTTACCACCAACGTCTTACTTTGATTCGCCGGTATTGTTGGATGAAGCGGCCCGGACCGACATTACATGACCGCGTTCATGAGACCGGTTCTACCGACGTGCTTTGCACATAGGTGGATGGCGGGTGTCTGTTTCTCCAACTTTAGTTGAATCGAGTTTGACTACAGTCGGTCCTTGTTGAAGGTTAAAACAACACACTTGACGAAAAATCGTTGTGGTTCTGATGCGTAGGTAAGAACGGTTCTTGCTAGAAGCCCGTAGCAGCCACGTAAAACTTGCAACAACAAAGTAGAGGACGTCTAACTTGTTTTTGCAGGGCTTGTTGCGATGTGATATGGTCAAGACATGATGAGATATAAATTGTTGTATGAGATGATCATGTTTTGTAACAGAGTTATCGGCAATTGGAAGGAGCCATATGGTTGTACCTTTATTGTATGAAATGCAATCACCATGTAATTGTTTTACTTTATCACTAAGCGGTAGCGATAGTCATAGTAGCAATAGTTGGCGAGATGACAGCGATGCTACGATGGAGATCAAGGTGTCAAGCCGGTGACGATGGAGATCATGACGATGCTTCGGTGATGGAGATCATGAGCACAAGATGATGATGGCCATATCATGTCACATATTTTGATTGCATGTGATGTTTATCTTTTATGCATCTTATTTTGCTTAGTACGGCGGAAGCATTATAAGATGATCCCTTACTAAATTTCAAGGTATAAGTGTTCTCCCTGAGTACGCAACGTTGCTACAGTTTGTTGTGCCGAGACACCATGTGATGATCGAGTGTGATAAGCTCTACGTTCACATACAACAGGTGCAAGCCAGTTTTGCACGTGCAGAATACTTGGGTTAAACTTGACGAGCCTAGAATATGCAGATATGGCCTCGGAACACTGAGACCGAAAGGTCAAACATGAATCATATAGTAGATATGATCAACATAGTGATGTTCACCATTGAAAACTACTCCATCTCACGTGATGATCGGACATGGTTTAGTTGATTTGGATCATGTGATCATTTAGATGACTAGAGGGATGTCTATAGAAGTGGGAGTTCTTAAGTAATATGATTAATTGAACTTTACTTTATCATGAACTTAGTCTTGATAGTTTTTGCATGTCTATGTTGTTGTAGATCAATGGCTTGTGCTACTGTTCCCTTGAATTTTAATGCGTTCCTAGAGAAAGCTAAGTTGAAAGATGATGGTAGCAATTACACGGACTGGGTCCGTAACTTGAGGATTATCCTCATTATTGCACAGAGAAATTACGTCTTGGAAGCACTGCTAGGTGCAAGACCTGCTGCAGGAGCAACTGCGGACGTTATGAATGTCTGGCAGAGCAAAGCTAATGACTACTCGATAGTTTAGTGTGCCATGCTTTACGGCTTAGAATCGGGACTTCAAAGATGTTTTGAACGTCATGGAGCATATGAGATGTTCCAAGAGTTGAAGTTAATATTTCAAGCAAATGCCCGAGTTGAGAGATATGAAGTCTCCAACAAGTTCTATAGATGCAAAATGGAGGAGAATAGTTCTGTCAGTGAACACATACTCAGAATGTCTGGGTACCATAACCACTTGACTCAACCGAGAGTTAATCTTCCTGATGATAGTGTCATTGACAGAGTTCTTCAATCACTGCCACCAAACTATAAAGGCTTCATGATGAACTACAATATGCAAGGGATGACGAAAACGATTCTCGAGCTCTTTGCAATGCTAAAGGCTGTGGAGGTAGAAATCAAGAAGGAACATCAAGTGTTGATGGTTAACAAGACCACTAGTTTCAATAAAAAGGGCAAAGGGAAGAAGGGGAACTTCAAGAAGAATAGCAAGCAAGTTGCTACTCTCGGGAAGAAGCCCAAGTATGGACCTAAGCCTGAAACTGAGTGCTTCTACTACAAAGGGACTGGTCACTAGAAGCGGAACTGCCCCAAGTATTTGGCGGATAAGAAGGATGGCAAAGTGAAAGGTATATTTGATGTACATGTTATTGATGTTGGAAATATGCCCTAGAGGAAATAATAAAATGGTTATTATTATATTTCCTTGTTCATGATAATTGTCTATTATTCATGCTATAATTGTATTGACTGGAAACCGTAATACATGTGTGAATACATAGACCACAACATGTCCCTAGTGAGACTCTAGTTGACTAGCTCGTTCATCAACAGATGTCATGGTTTCCTGACTATGGACATTGGATGTCATTGATAACGGGATCACATCATTAGGAGAATGATGTGATGGACAAGACCCAATCCTAAGCATTGCACAAGATCGTGTAGTTCGTTTGCTAAAGCTTTTCTAATGTCAAGTATCATTTCCTTAGACCATGAGATTGTGCAACTCCCGGATACCATAGGAATGCTTTACGTGTACCAAACGTCACAATGTAACTGGGTGGCTATAAAGGTGCACTACAGGTATCTCCAAAAGTGTCTGTTGGGTTGGCACGAATTGAGACTGGGATTTGTCATTCCGTATGACGGAGAGGTATCTCTGGGCCCACTCGGCAATGCATCATCATAATGAGCTCAATGTGAGTAAGTAGTTGGTCACGGGATCATGCCTTACGGGACGAGTAAAGTGACTTGCCGATAACGAGATTGAACAAGGTATTGGGATACCGACGATCGAATCTCGGGCAAGTAACATACCGATTGACAAAGGGAATTGTATACGGGATTGCTTGAATCCTCGACATCGTGGTTCATCCGATGAGATCATTGTGGAACATGTGGGAGCCAACATGGGTATGCAGATCTCGCTGTTGGTTATTGGCTGGAGAGCTATCTCGGTCATGTCTACATGATTCCCGAACCCGTAGGGTCTACAAACTTAAGGTTCGATGACGCTAGGGTTATAGGAAAGGTTTGCACGTGGTTACCGGATCTTTTTCGGAGTTCCATATGAGATCCCGAACATCACGAGGAGTTCCGGAATAATCCGGAGGTGAAGATTTATATATGGGAAGTCATCAAACGGTCACCGGAAATATTCAGGGGTTTACTAGTATTGTACCGGGACCACCGAAGGGGTTCCGGGGGTCCACCTGCCCCTGAGGGCCCTTATGGGCTGTATGTGGAAGGGAACCATCCCCAAGTGGGCTGGGCGCCATGCCCCTAGTGCCCATGCGCCTAGGGTTTGGGGGAACCCTAAAGGGGGCGCCCCCCTTGGCTTGGGGGGCAAGCCCCCTCCCCTTGGCCGCCCCCCCCCCCCCCCTCTATATCTCATCTAGAGGGGTCGGCCACCTTCCCCCTTCACCCTATAAATAGAGGAGAGGAGAGAGGGCGGCCACACCACATCCAAGGTGCAGCCCTCCCCCTCTCCAACACCTCTCCTCTGTTTGAGCTTGGCGAAGCCCTACCGGAGAACCGCTGCGCCACCACCACCACCCCGTCATGCTGCTGCTGGAGTTGTCTTCCTCAACCTCTCCCTCCTCCTTGCTGGATCAAGTCGCGGGAGACGTCAACCGGCTACACGTGTGTTGAACGCGGAGGTGCCGTTGTTTGGTGATTAGATTGGAATCCACCATGATCTGAATCACTACGAGTACGACTCCTTCATCCGCGTTCTTGTAACGCTTCTGTGTCGTGATCTTCAAGGGTATGAAGATGCACTCCCCTCTCTCTCGTTGCTAGTTTCTCCATAGATTGATCTTGGTGATGCATAGAAATTTTTTAATTTCTGCAACAATCCCCAACAGTGGCATCATGAGCTAGGTCTATGCGTAGTTTCTATGCATGAGTAGAACACAAGTTGTTGTGGGTGTCGATTTTGTCAATTTACTTTCCATTACTAGTCTTATTTTGATTCATCGGCATCGTGGGATGAAGCAGCTCGGACCGACCTTACACGTACACTTACGTGAGACAGGTTCCACTGACTAACATGCACTAGTTGCATAAGGTGGCTACTGGGTGTCTGTCTCTCCCACTTTAGTCGGATCGGATTCGGTGAAAAGGGTCCTTATGAAGGGTAAATAGCAATTGGCATATCACGTTGTGGTTTTGGCGTACGTAAGAAACATTCTTGCTAGAAACCTATATCAGCCACGTAAAAAACTTGCAACAACAATTAGAGGACGTCTAACTTGTTCTTGCAGCATATGCCGTGTGATGTGATATGGCCAAAAGGATGTGATGAATGATATATATGTGATGTATGAGATTGATTATGTTCTTGTAATAGGAATCAAGACTTGCATGTTGATGAGTATGACAACCGGCAGGAGCCATAGGAGTTGTCTTAATTTATTGTATGACATGCGTGTCATTGAATAACGTCATGTAATTACTTTACTTTATTGCTAAACCGTTAGCCATAGAAGTAGAGGTAATAGTTGGCGAGACAACTTCATGAAGACACGATGATGGAGATCATGATGATGGAGATCATGGTGTGATGCCGGTGACGATGATGATCATGGCGCCCCAAAGATGGAGATCAAAAGGTGCAAAACGATATTGGCCATATCATGTCACTATTTGATTGCATGTGATGTTTATGATGGTTTACATCTTACTTTCTTAGAACGACCGTAGCATAAATAAGATGATCCCTCATAAAATTTCAAGAAAGTGTTCCCCCTAACTGTGCACCATTGCGAAGGTTCGTTGTTTCGAAGCACCACGTGATGATCGCGTGTGATAGATTCTAACGTTCGCATACAACGGGTGTAAGCCAAATT
Organism: Triticum aestivum; assembly: GCF_018294505.1. Lineage (NCBI taxonomy): Eukaryota > Viridiplantae > Streptophyta > Magnoliopsida > Poales > Poaceae > Triticum > Triticum aestivum. The sequence continues at coordinate 107,145,071 of NC_057804.1, read as the reverse complement.
TACACATGCAAAACACTTAGGTTGACTTGACGAGCCTAGCATGTACAGACATGGCCTCGGAACAGAAGAGACCGAAAGGTCAAACATGAGTCGTATAGCAGATATGATCAACATGAAGATGTTCACCGATGATGACTAGTCCGTCTCACGTGATGATCGGACACGGCCTAGTTGACTCGGATCATGTATCACTTAGATGACTAGAGGGATGGCTATCTGAGTGGGAGTTCATTAAATAATTTTATTAGATGAACTTAATTATCATGAACTTGGTCTAAAAACTTTGCAATATGTCTTGTAAATGGTCCACGCTAATGTTGCCCTCAACTTCAACGCGTTCCTAGAGAAACCCAAGCTAAAAGACGATGGTAGCAACTATACGGACTGGGTCCGGAACTTGAGGATCATCCTCATAGCTGCCAAGAAAGCATATGTCCTAGATGCACCGCTAGGTGAAGCACCCGTTTTCCCAGCAACTCAATACGTTATGAACGCCTGGCAGTCGTGTAGTGATGATTACTCCCTGGTTCAGTGCGGCATGCTTTACAGCTTAGAACCGGGGCTCCAAAAGTGTTTTGAGCAGCACGGAGCATATGAGATGTTCCAAGAGCTGAAAATGGTTTTCCAAGCTCATCCCGGGTCGAGAGATATGAAGTCTCCAACAAGTTCTACAGTTGTAAGATGGAGGGGAATGGTTCTGTCAGCGAGCACATACTCAAAATGTCTGGGTTGCACAACCGCTTGTCTCAGCTGGGAGTTAATCTCCCGGATGACGCGGTCATCGACAGAATCCTCCAGTCGCTTGCACCTAGCTACAAGAGCTTTGTGATGAATTTCAATATGTAGGGGATGGTGAAAACCATTCCTGAGGTATATTCAATGTTGAAATTAGTGGAGGTGGAGACCAAAAAGGAACATCAAGTGTCGATGGTCAATAAAACCACTAGTTTCAAGAAAGGCAAGGGTAAGAAGAACTTCAAGAAGGACGGCAAGGGAGTTGCCGCGCCCGGCAAGCCAGTTGCCGGGAAGAAGCCAAAGCATGGACCCAAACCTGAGATTGAGTGCTTCTATTGCAAGGGAAACGGTCACTGGAAGCAGAACTACCCCAAGTACTTAGCGGACAAGAAGACCGGCAACACCAAAGGTATATGTGATATACATTGTCAGGACCCCGACTCAATGCCACATCGATCTAGCATGTAACACCTCATATCACTTTGCGGCCTCACGCACGGTATTCCCACGGGTGTCGCCTTACCTTTGCGGCCTCACGCACGGTATTCCCACGGGTGTCGCCTTACCTTTGCCCGGGACCGTTTGCGCCTTTTGGCACACTGTACGTGTGCCAAAAGGCGCAAACGGTCCCGGGCAAAGGTAAGGCGACACCCGTGGGAATACCGTGCGTAAGTGTGCCAAAAGGCGCAAACGGTCCCGGGCAAAGGTAAGGCGACACCCGTGGGAATACCGTGCGTGAGGCCGCAAAGTGATATGAGGTGTTACATGCTAGATCGATGTGGCATTGAGTCAGGGTCCTGACAGCGTTGGTATCAGAGCTTGACTGCCTGTAGGATTACCAAGCCAAACTGGTCGAAGTTGAGTCTAGAAATTCTTTAGTTATGTAAGGGAATTGATTGTGGGATGGAACGTAAGGCTCTTTTACTCCTTATACCTTATGCCCTTCTGATCTGAGTCATCTTATCTTTCCTACGGGGATTAAGAACTAGGCTATCTCTTCTTTCTATCAGGATCACGTGTTACTAATCCGTAGACTTATAAGATTGTTGGATTTAAGCTTGAGTTCAGTTTCTACTACTTCCGTATGTTAATTGTTGATCTCGAAACCTTGATATTGTGCTTCTGAGTGGTTATGCCACCATTTTGTGAATGTCTCAAATCTTTTCTGAGCATTTACAGCCGTTATGCTGTCCGAGTCATCCCAGGTTTCTAAATAGTCGGATGCATTTGCAAATCCCCTCCTCCTGTTTCCGATGTGCCTTTGGTCAGATTAATCACACAAATCAGTGAGTTGAGGTACTTTATTGCCTTGACATATATGTTTGAGTTATTATTATGACCCTAGGTGTCTCAGGGGATCATCTAGTAGTCTAGCCATGTTTTGTGATCCCAGTGTGATGATTCTGGCCATCATTTCCAAAAGCATCCCGTGATGCCACTTAGTAGTAGGCATTCTACTCCTGGGTTTTCGAACCAAGATTCACCCTACTTGCTTCATGTTGATAGTTTCTGCTCGTTCCTTTAGGTTATTAGCAACCTTTGCAATAGTCCTCGAGGTCCGTGGTATATCGTTCTTCCAAATACCATGAACCATTCTTGGCAGGAGTTCTTCTGAACCAAAAGATGACAACAAGAGTGCTCTCGATGAGTTCTCCATGCTATATTGTGACTCTGCCAGCTCAACCTTTCTGCATGGGTTATCCGGAAGAATTATGTTGAACTTGGTTCGACATACTAATCTATGCATCCACAACTCAGAAAGTTATATGTTCCTTTGAGTTGTCCCTCTTTAGTTGTCTACTGACCTTCATCTATCAATTGATAGTCAAGAGTATGCGTGCGTTCGTTTGTCGATGCCTATTACTCTTGTGGTCCGTCAAGCCATTCTGTCCTGAATGACTTGGAGAAACAAACTCCAGTACCTCATCCATATCTAGGATTGGGTCAAAGTAGTTGTATTCCGCAGATCAAATGCCAATCCAGCTTTTGGTTCTGTTCTACCTTGGAGTATTACCCCCTTTATGTCAGAATTGTCATGAGAACTGCACCAACTCTCATGAATTTTGACGTAGTGATGCTTCTCACCATCATTAGTCATTCCTCGGCCCTCGTGTTGATGCAACCGAAATACCGACAAATGAATTGTGATGTGTGAAATCCATACTCCCAGCAACCTCGTTGCTTGGTAGTTAAAGGATAATAGTTTCATTCTTAGCGTGTTGGTTCTTGAATCATCATTCTAAGACTGATCGTGCTATCTAGTCCTTATTTCCGGTGCACCCTTCGATCAATGAGTTAGGATTGTGCCAATCCCTCGCTCTGTTGATCATATCGTCTTGCCCTGAAAAGCAAGATTGTTCTTGAGCTTAATAGCATATGGGTGGTTGTGATTTTCCGATTATCTTCTCGGAAGTATCACCGGGTCGTCACCCGACCGCTATGTTGAGCTCGTGATCAAGTTAGTTTATCCTTGTAAACCACCCTTTCTCCAAGGATCCGTGTTGGATACCCTGAGCTAGTTGGATAAGCTAAACAACAACTTGGAGAGTTGGAAGATAAAATCTTGTCCGACTTAGTTCATGTTAAGGGATATCTTTTTGTGTGTGTGTGTGTGTGTGTGTTGAAGAAAGATGATATCTTCATCAATTGGTCCTTGTGAACAATTGTTGGATCTATTATCTTACCCAAACCTTTGATTGAGTATGGGCTATCGTCAAATCAAATCAGAACCAACGATGTTCGTAATGTTGTCTTACTCGTGGTTGATTCCTCGAGCATACACCATTACATCTTTTGGTCTGACCAATACTATCACCTTGTTCACATGATGGTGGAAGTCCAGTGATATGGAAATTCTGATGAGTTGTTGTTGAGCCTATCAGCAGCATTTTGTCTCCCCCATGATTCATGTTGAACATCAACCTAGTGTTGGAAACTTTGTAAGCAATGCCTTCGTGTTCCGTTCATGAAGCCTATGCTTGGATGGAAGAAGTGACTTCCTCTAATTCATGTGCATTTGGTGCAAGTGGCCTCCGTGGGTTTGAGAAAGGTTTATTTTGTTTCCTCTGGAATCGTCCCAAGTCAGTCATGCATGTGAAAAGTATACTATGGTTTGGTAGATTAATTACCTCCACTCCATGTGTGTTCCGTAGCACCCCAAGCCACTGACTGATTTGTTCAGGGAAAGGAGTTAAGTGTTAATCCATGGTAATGCACAAGACTCTGATATCCCCGATGATGGTTCCCTACCAGAACTCGGTAGTGTTTTATTGTAAGACTACCATGTGATCATGTTTGTCTGGGACAGCGTGTTCACATGTGTGTAATAGAACCAGCTCATGTTTGGAGCTTGCTATCGTAGTTCATTTCCCGAGAATCTCGCAACGTTATCTCATCGAATTGTGTTGCAAACTTTCATTTTTCTTCCTAGACGCGATGAGTCTGGAATATCCTAATACCAACTAGATCTGAATCTCAGGCAGATATGATTGTTGGAACATTTCCCAAGAACTATAATAATGGTCTCTCTGAAACCGGTAAAGTGGATGTCATGGCCAACACATCTAGCCGGAAGACCTATTATTGTAGTATCTTGTTTGAGGAAGTTGGCCACCTCCCCATAAGGACTTCGTAGGATTTACTCCTTAGATGTTCCTTATGGACTTTCTTTTGTGCTCCCGAAGTCCGACCTTTTACTTGATGTTCTGGGAACCAAACCATATCTATGAATGGGATACACTAGCACATCAATGAGAACATTAGAAGCGGAGCGCTAAATGTCTCTCGGTCGATCATCCAGATTTTGCTTCCTTGGCCTCGCTAAGGTGAAATCTGAGAAAGTGTTATCTTCCTTTGCATTTGCATCTTCCACCGGTATTCATCATGGTAGTAAGTTTTGTTGCCAGGATCCTTGACACGGATATTGGTAAAATCTTGATGATTATGGAAATGCTCAAGTTCTTGAGCGCACGCACAAGCGTTAGGTGTTATCATCGGCACTAACTGGATTCCTCCCAGTTTCCTCGGTAATGCTATGACCTTTTCAAACAGTGAATTCACTCTCTATTGTTGGGTTCTTCCCCAGTTACCAAAATCATTCCCAGCATTTGCATTTTGTTCCCAGCTTGCACCGCCACTGTGCCATTCTACCATGAGTCTCTTCCATTTCTGGTGGTAAGCAAATTCATCCATTACGTTGTCTTCAACAAGGTAATCCACATCATCCAAGTCCGAGTATGCCATTCTACCGAACCCCTCCAAACGCTCGCTCGAGAATTGCCTTCGGCTAGTTTAAAGAGTTTCAATGATCTCTGAATCAAAGGTAATTCTTTTTGCCACTTAAGGGGATATTTCTACGAGTCACCATCCCTAAGGTGCCTCGTTGTGGTATCATGGCAACTCAATTCCTCGCTATGTTGACAACTGATCACCACATTCTTAAGTCTGGAATTGTTGTCTACTTAGCGAACCCTCGTCATCTGTCTCACTCCAACTCTTCAGATCTATGCTTCATGTCTCAGCTCGAGAGATGTGTCAATGTCTCATCATATGAGTTGATCCTGAGTCGTTCGATCTTCGAGAAGATCGATCCTTCTAGAGTTTTCCTTTCCTCTTCTTGTCATGATTAGCTAGAGTTCTCAGAGCAAGACATCAAGACAATGATGGTGATCGAATCAATGTTTTTATGAAGGGCAACCTGGATCGTGAAGTTTGTGTTAGTTTGCGTCCCCCCATCATCTTACCCTACGCTTGAATCTCGGGATGAGATTCTTGTTTAGTAGGGGCGAGTTGTCACATCCCTAGTTCTGGCCTGACCTATGCTTGCTTCCATGTGTGCATCATGTTTAATTTTAAATGAAATTTGAATTGAGGAATTTTCAAAGCCTCGGAAACCTTCTAAAAATGATCAACATTTAAATCTTCTCAAATGAGTCCAAGAAAATGTTCCTGTTATTCCATAGAAATGTTGGTAAGAGGTAAAATTCAAACCAATATTTTTGGAGTCACAGATATATTTATTTTGGCCATTTGAATTAATCCAATAACTATATGCTTTGGATTTATATTTAATATATATATTAAATATGACTCCAATAATTCTGGAAGTTTGTGAGTGGCTTTGTATATATTTTAGCAAGCCACATAAAAACTTACAGAATTTATTAAAATGATTTAGTTGCTAAACTAAATCAAAACAGAGGAAGAAAAAAAATAGAAAACAATAAGTAAAGGAAAGAGCAGAAGGACTACCTGGCGCTCACCTCTCAGCCCACCTGGCCCGGCACTGTGGCTGAGGCCTGGCCCAGCCCACCACCGCCACCTCCCCGTGTCGTCTTCCTCCCTGCCAGGAGGACGGGCACGCGCCCGGCGCGCGCGGCCACGCGCCCCGGCCACCTCCTCCCTCCTAGCCTGCCTGGCTTCCCCTTGTCGCGCCTAGACGACACCAGCGCGACCCCCTGGACCCCCTCGCCCTCTCCCTCTCCCTTGTTTCTCTCCTCTGCTTCCTCTCTCTCACTCGCCGAACGCAGCCGTCGCCGCCGACGAGCTCCCTCGCGGCCACCGCCACCCCCACGCCTCACCGATGCCCCAGGAAGCTCCGCCTCGACCCCCTCTTCCTCCCCACCGATCCACGGCCCTCCGGAAGCCCTGCAGCGTCGTCTTCAAGCTCATCTACAACCTTCGGCCGCCGTCAACCTCATCGTCGATTCGCCGCCGTTCGTGCTTCCCCGAGCTCGCCGACCAGCCCTACACGATCCACGTGAGCCCTGCCGTCTTTCCCCTCTCTTCTCGCTGCGGAACGTACCCTCTAGCCGCCCTAATCACCGGAGCCGATCGCTCCTCGCCGCCGGCCATGGCGCCGCCATGGCCAGGGCCACCCCAGCCTGCGCCCGAGCATGTTACCAAGTTTGCCGCCCTCCCAGGAGCCCGCAGCGCCCTTTCGTTTCCCCTCTAGTGCACCGCAGCGCCGTGTTCGACCTCGGCCGAACTCCGGCGGCCACCTAAGTCGTCGCCGGCGCCGATTCCGGCCACCCCGACCCCAGCTAACTCCACCAAGAGCTTCGGCTCGTCCCCAACTCCACCTAGATGCCCTCCGCGGCCCTTTTGGTCGTCGGAGTGGCCAAAACCACTCTCGCCGCTGCGTCGGGCTCGCCGGCGGCTAAACGCCGGCGCAGCTGACATTGACTTTGACCACGGGTGGGCCCTGGTTGACTCCGATGAGTCACTGACAGGTGGGGCCCAGCCTTGTTAATTAACCCAGTTTAGTTTAATTAAATTCTAACTAAACTAATTTCACTGACACGCGGGACCCACTGTCAGGTTTGACCGGACAGTGACCTGTTGACCTACTGACGTCACTATGAGGTCATGCTGACGCAATAATTCCTTTCTGGAATTTAAATAAATCTTAAATGATATATTATTTCCAGAAAATGCCTAAAACTTCTAAAATTCATAGAAATTCAACCGTAACTCCAAATTAAATAATTTATATATGAAAAATTATCAGAAAAATTCAAGGAATCCATCTGTACCATTTTCATGCATGTTTGAACAATGTTTGTCCTCTGTTTTGTACAAAACAAATAAAGGGCATTTAAATAATCATATATGGAGTTGGAATTTGAATCATGTATTCAAACCAACTTCATTTAAATCATAGCTAGGTGCATTAGCCCAAAACACATTCATATTGCCACGTCATGAGCATGCATCATATTGTGCATTGCATTGATTATGTTTCCTTCTGTGTTGCCGGAACTAGCCCCCTCTCGATAGACGTGGTTCCGACGATGCGTTCGATGACACCGATGAAGAGCTATACTATCTTCAGAAGTGCCAGGCAAGCAAAACCCCCTTGTTCATTCCGATAAAATCCCACTCTCTCGCTCCTGCTCTCTTTTACTACATTAGGACAACAACGACATATTTGTTACTTGCTGCGGTAGCTGAACCCCTTTATCCTTTGCATGACCTGTCATTGCCACAGTAAATAGATGAAACCCACTAGCATGAGTAGGATTTGTTTGAGCCCTGATGTGCCTACTCATTCATGCTTGTTTGTCATGCCTGCTACTGCTTAGAGTTGAGTCAGGTCTGATTCATTGGGAATGAATCGGAGGTGTGTGAACATGTCCTACTGTGTGTGAGCTAAGTGTGTGAACACGATTTGGTAAAGGTAGCGGTGAGAGGCCATGTAGGAGTACATGGTGGGTTGTCTCATTGCAGCCGTCCTCAGGAACTGAGTTCTGTGTTTGTGATCCATGATCAGTTACTACCACACATTGGGCTCCGGGCGCTCCAAGCTCTCTCGACTTATTAATCAACTTGATCTCTGTCCAGGAGTTGCAACTAGTTTCTGGTGTTTGTAGGTAGTGTTAGTAGTCTACCAAGTGGCACCCGGTACAGGTGGGCTTGGGACAGACTAGGCACAGTGGCACGGTGTACCAAGCGTACATCCACCCGTCGAGGTGGGCTTGGGAACCCTGCTCACATCGTTTGGGGCCGTGAGCGACACCCCGGCCGGATCTCCTTGCGGATGGAACCCGAATAGGCGATAAACCTGGACTAGAGACTTGTTCGGTTAGTCAGGTCGTGGCCTACTCCCTCGCCCGGCTTCCGCTTGAAGGTTGCCGAGGTACATGACGTGTACAGGGCGATAAGTGGCGAAAGCGTGTGTGAAGAATTACACCCCTACAGGGTTAACATCATCTATTCGAATAGCCGGATTCCTCGGATATGGAAACTTGGACCCCTTGCATAGTTCATAGACAAGTGAAAGTGGATACTTTAAAATGCGCAAGATAAGCGTGAGTGCTATGGATGGCGTTCTCGTAGGGAGACGGAAGCGGATCCATAGTAGTGTATTGCTATGGTGAATATGTGGACTCGTGTGCGCCACCTCAAAAGAGTTACTTGCAGTCGTAGTCCAGGATAGCCACCGAGTCAAAGCTGGCTTGCTGCAGTCAAACTCCACCATCCCCTTGTTGATAATGATGCATATGTAGTTAGTTCTGATGTAAGTCTTGCTGGGTACATTTGTACTCACGTTTGCCTATTTTATGTTTTTGCAGAGAGACTTTAGTCTCACTAGTAATTCCGCATGGACTTCGACGTTTAGCTTGTTACCTCAGCTACGATCTTGTGCCCTCGGCAGGATCTGGTAGATAGTCAGGCTTTCAGCCTTTTTCATTTATAGATGTCTGTACTCAGACATGATAGCTTCCGCTTGTGTTTTGACTTGTATGCTCTGAATGTTGGGTCATGAGACCTATGTTTGTTATATCTCGCTTCTCGGAGCCTATTGAATAAATTATTTGAGTTGTAGAGTCATGTTGTGATGCCATGTTGTATTTGCACATATCGAGCATATTGTGTGTATGTTATTGAAATGCTTGGTATGTGTGGGATCTGACAACCTAGTTGTTTATCCTTGGTAGCCTCTCTTACCGGGAAATGTCTCCTAGTGTTTCCACTAAGCCTTGGTAGCTTGCTACTGCTCCGGAACACTTAGGCTGGCCGGCATGTGTCCTTCTTCGTTCCTGTGTCTGTCCCTTCGGGGAAATGTCACGCGATGAATATTGGAGTCCTGTTAGCCTGCTGCAGCCCGGTTCACCGGAGTCCTGCTAGCCCAGTGCTACAGCCTGGATTCACTCGCTGATGACCGACACGTTCGATGCTGGGTCATGGATGCATGTCCCTGTAAGTTTGTGCCACTTTGGGTTTACGACTAGCCATGTCAGCCCGGGCTCCTTATCATATGGATGCTAGCGACACTATCATATACGTGTGCCAAAAGGCGCAAACGGTCCCGGGCAAAGGTAAGGCGACACCCGTGGGAATACCGTGCGTGAGGCCGCAAAGTGATATGAGGTGTTACTAGATCGATGTGGTATTGAGTCGGGGTCCTGACATACATGTTATTGATGTGTACCTTACCAGTACTCGTAGTAGCTCCTAGGTATTTGATACCGGTGCGGTTGCTCATATATATAACTCAAAATAGGAGCTGTGGAATAAGCGAAGACTGGCGAAGGATGAGGTGACGATGCGCATCGGGAATGGTTCCAAGGTCGATGTGATCGCCGTCGGCATGCTACCTCTGCATTTACCTACGGGATTAGTTTTAAACCTCAATAATTGTTATTTAGTGCCAGCTTTAAGCATGAACATTGTATCTGGATATCGTTTAATGCGAGATGGCTACTCATTTAAATTTGAGAATAATGGTTGTTCTATTTATATGAGAGATATGTTTTATGGTCATGCCCCGTTGGTCAATGGTTTACTCTTAATGAATCTCGAACATGATGTTACACATATTCATACTGTCAATAACAAAAGATGTAAGGTTGATAATGATAGTCCCACATATTTGTGGCACTGCCGCCTTGGTCACATTGGTGTCAAACGCATGAAGAAGCTCCATGCAGATGGACTTTTGGAGTCTCTTGATTATGAATCATTTGACACATGCGAACCATGCCTCATGGGCAAAATGACCGAGACTCCGTTTTCCGGAACAATGGAGCGAGCAACCAACTTATTGGAAATCATACATAATGATGTGTGCGGTCCAATGAGCATTGAGGCTCGCGGAGGCTATCGTTATGTTCTCACCCTCACTGATGACTTAAGTAGATATGGGTATGTCTACTTGATGAAACACAAGTCTGAGACCTTTGAAAAGTTCAAGGAATTTCAGAGTGAGGTAGAGGATCAACGTGACAGAAAAATAAAGTTCTTATGATCAGATCATGGGGGAGAATATTTGAGCCACAAATTTGGTACGCACTTAAGGAAATGTGGAATTGTTTCACAACTCACGCCGCCTAGAACACCTCAGCTTAATGGTGTGTTCGAACGTCGTAATCGCACTATATTGGATATGGTGCAATCTATGATGTCTCTTACCGATTTGCCGCTATCATTCTGGGGATACACTTTAGAGACAGCCACATTCACTTTAAATAGGTGATGTCTACTACACAACCTTCTTCTTGTAGACGTTGTTGGGCCTGCAAGTGCACAGGTTTGTAAGACAGTAGCAAATTTCCCTCAAGTGGATGACCTAAGGTTTATCAATCCGTAGGAGGCGTAGGATGAACATGGTCTCTCTCAAACAACCCTGCAACCAAATAACAAAGAGTCTCTTGTGTCCCCAACACACCCAATACAATACTAAATTGTATAGGTGCACTAGTTCGGCGAAGAGATGGTGATACAAGTGCAATATGGATAGTAGATAAAGGTTTTTGTAATCTGAAATTATAAAAACAGCAAGGTAGCAAGCGATAAAAGTGAGCGTTAACAGTATTGCAATGGTAGGAAACAAGGCCTAGGGTTCATACTTTCACTAGTGCAAGTTCTCTCAACAATAATAACATAGATAGATCATATAACAAGCCCTCAACATGCAACAAAGAGTCACTCCAAAGCCACTAATAGAGGAGAACAAACGAAGAGATTATGGTAGGGTACGAAACCACCTCAAAGTTATCCTTTCTGCTCTATCTATTCAAGAGCTCGTAGTAAGATAACATAAAGCTATTCTTCCCGCTCAATCCATCATAGAGTTTATACTAGAATAACACCTTAAGACACAAATCAACCAAAACCCTAATGTCACCTAGATACTCCATTGTCAACTCAAGTATCTGTGGGCATGATTATACGATATGCATCACACAATCTCAGATTCATCTATTCAACCAACACAAAGTACTTCAAAGAGTGCCCCAAAGTTTCTACCTGAGAGTCAAGAACGTGTGCCAACCCCTATGCATAGGTTCATGGGCGGAACCCGCAAGTTGGTCACCAAAACATACATCAAGTGGCACATGATATCCCATTGTCACCACAGATAAGCACGGCAAGACATACATCAAGTGTTCTCATAAAAGACTCAATCCGATAAGATAACATCAAAGGGGAAACTCAATTCATCACAAGAGAGTAGAGGGGGAGAAACATCATAAGATCCAACTACAATAGCAAAGCTCGGGATACATCAAGATCGTGCCATAGAGGGAACACAAGAGAGAACACGAGAGAGAGAGAGAGATCAAGCACATAGCTACTGGTACATACCCTCAGCCCCGAGGGTGAACTACTCCCTCTTCGTCATGGAGAGCGCCGGGATGATGAAGATGGCCACCGATGATGGGATCCCCCTCCGGCAGGGTGCCGGAACGGGCTCTCGAGAGGTTTTTGGTGGCTACAGAGGCTTGCGGCAGCGGAACTCCTGATATATCTTGATATTCGATGGTTTTAGGGTACGTAGGCTTATATAGGCGAAAGAAGTCGGTTGGGGGGTTCTCGAGGGGTCCACGAGACAGGGGGCGTGCCTAGTAGGGGGGCGCACCCCCTATCTCCTGGGCTCCTCGAGTATCTTCTGACGTGAACTCCAAGTCTCCAGGATGATAATCTTCCAAAAAATCACGTTGCCGAAGGTTTCATTCCGTTTGGACTCCGTTTGATATTCTTTTTCTTTGAAATACTGAAACAAGCAAGAAAACAGCAATATGGGCTGGGCCTCCGGTTAATAGGTTAGTCCCAAAAGTAATATAAAAGTGTATAATAAAGCCCATAATCATTCAAAACAGATAATAAAATAGCATGAATGCTTCATAAATTATAGATACGTTGCAGACGTATCAATAGGGCACCTTCTAAATCCGTTGAGACGATGCCGTATGAATTATGGTTTGGGAAGAAACCTAAGCTATCATTTATAAAAGTTTGGAGATGCGATGTATGTCAAGAAACTTCAACCTGAAAAGCTCGAACCCAAGTCAGAAAAATGTGTCTTCATAGGATACCCTAAGGAAACCATTGGGTATACCTTCTACCTTAGATCCGAAGGCAAGATCTTCGTTGCCAAGAACGGGTCCTTTCTGGAGAAAGAGTTTCTTTCGAAAGAAGTAAGTGGGAGGAAAGTAGAACTTGATGAAGTACTGCCTCTTGAATCGGAAAGTAGCGCAGCTCAAGAAGATGTTTCTGTGGTGCCTGCACCGACTAGAGAGGAAGTTAATGGTGATGATCAAGATACTTCAGATCAAGTTGCTACTGAACTTCATAGGTCCACAAGGACACGTTCTACACCAGAATGGTATGGCAACCCTGTCCTAGAAATCATGCTGTTAGACAACGGTGAACCTTCTAACTATGAGGAAGTGATGGCGATCCCAGATTCCAACAAATGGCTTGAAGCCATGCAATCCGAGATAGGATCCATGTATGAAAAAAAAGTATGTACTTTGACAGACTTGCCCGATGATCGGCGAGAGATAGAAAATAAATGGATCTTTAAGAAGAAGATAGACGCGGATGGTAATGTGACCATCTATAAAGCTCGGCTTGTCGCTAAGGGTTATCGACAAGTTCAAGGGGTTGACTACGATGAGACCTTCTCACCCATAGCAAAGCTGAAGTCCGTCCGAATCATGTTAGCAATTGCCACATTCTATGATTATGAGATATGGCAAATGGACGTCAAAACGGCATTCCTTAATGGTTTCCTTAAGGAAGAATTGTATATGATGCAGCCGGAAGGTTTTGTCGATCCTAAGAATGCTAACAAGGTCCATCTATGGGCTGGTGCAAGCATCTTGGAGTTGGAACATTCGCTTTGATGAAATGATCAAAGCGTTTGGGTTTATGCAGACTTATGGAGAAGCCTGCGTTTACAAGAAAGTGAGTGGGAGCTCTGTAGCATTTCTCATACTATATGTGGATGACATACTATTGATGGGAAATGATATAGAACTTTTGGAAAGCATAAAGGCCTATTTCAATAAGTGTTTTTCAATGAACGACCTTGGAGAAGCTGCTTACATATTAGGCATCAAGATCTATAGAGATAGATCGAGACGCCTCATAGGTCTTTCACAAAGCACATACCATGATAAGATATTGAAGAAGTTTAATATGGATCAGTCCAAGAAGGGGTTCTTGCCTGTATTGCAAGGTGTGAAATTGAGCTCGGCTCAAAGCCCGACCACGGCAGAAGATAGAGAAAAGATGAGTGTCATCCCCTATGCCTCAACCATAGAGTCTATTATGTATGCCATGTTGTGTACCAGACCTGATGTAAACCTTGCCGTAAGTTTGGTAGGGAGGTACCAAAGTAATCCCGGCATGGAACACTGGACAGTGGTCAAGAATATCCTGAAGTACCTGAAAAAGACTAAGGATACGTTTCTCGTTTATGGAGGTGACGAAGAGCTCATCGTAAAGGGTTACGTCGATGCTAGCTTCAACACAGATCTGGATGACTCCAAGTCACAAACCGGATACGTGTATATTTTGAATGGTGGGGCAGTAAGCCGGTGCAGTTGCAAGCAAAGCGTCGTGGCGGGATCTACATGTGAAGCGGAGTACATGGCATCCTCGGAGGCAGCACATGAATCAATCTGGATGAAGGAGTTCATTACCAACCTAGGAGTTATTCCCAATGCGTCGGGCCCGATGACTCTCTTATGTGACAACACTGGAGCTATTGCCCTTGCCAAGGAGCCCAGGTTTCACAAGAAGACCAGGCACATCAAGCGTCGCTTCAACTCCAATCGTGAAAATGTTCAAGATGGAGACATATATATTTGTAAAGTGCACATGGATCTGAATGTCGCAGATCTGTTGACTAAACCTCTTCCACGAGCAAAACATGATCAACACCAGAACTCTATGGGTGTTCGATTCATCACAATGTAACTAGATTATTGACTCTAGTGCAAGTGGTGGACTATTGGAAATATGCCCTAGAGGCAATAATAAAATGGTTATTATTATATTTCCTTGTTCATGATAATTGTCTATTATTCATGCTATAATTGTATTGACCGGAAACCGTAATACATGTGTGAATACATAGACCACAACATGTCCCTAGTGAGCCTCTAGTTGACTAGCTCGTTGATCAATAGATGGTCATGGTTTCCTGACTATGGACATTGTATGTCATTGATAACGGGATCACATCATTAGGATAATGATGTGATGGACAAGACCCAATCCTAAGCATAGCACAAGATCATGTAGTTTGTTTGCTAAAGCTTTTCTAATGTCAAGTATCATTTCCTTAGACCATGAGATTGTGCAACTCCCGGATACCGTAGGAATGCTTTGGGTGTACCAAACATCACAACGTAACTGGGTGGCTATAAAGGTGCACTACAGGTATCTCCAAAAGTGTCTGTTGGGTTGGCACGAATCGAGACTGGGATTTGTCATTCCGTATGACGGAGAGGTATCTCTGGGCCCACTCGGCAATGCATCATCATAATGATCTCAATGTGACTAAATAGTTGGTCACGGGATCATGCATTACGGAACGAGTAAAGTGACTTGCTAGTAACGAGATTGAATGAGGGGATACTCACGATCGAATCTCGGGCAAGTAACATACCGATTGACAAAGGGAATTGTATACGGCATTGCTTGAATCCTCGACATCATGGTTCATCCGATGAGATCATCATGGAACATGTGGGAGCCAACATGGGTATCCATATCCTGCTGTTGGTTATTGGCCGGAGAGCTGTATCGGTCATGTCTGCATGATTCCCGAACCCGTAGGGTCTACACACTTAAGGTTTGATGACGCTAGGGTTATAGGGAAGGTTTGCGCGTGGTTACCAAATGTTGTTCGGAGTCCCAGATGAGATCCTGGACGTCGCGAGGAGTTCCGGAATAATCCAGAGGTGAAGATTTATATATGGGAAGTCATCATACGGTCACTGGAAGTATTCAGGGGTTTACCGGTATTGTATCGGGACCACCGAAGGGGTTCCGGGCGTCCACCGGGAGGGTCCACCTTCCCCTGAGGGCCCTTATGGGCTGTATGTGGAAGGGAACCATCCCCAAGTGGGTTGGGCACCATCCCCTTAGGGCCCATGCGCCTAGGTTTTGGGGGGACCCTAAAGGGGGCACCCCCTTGGCTTGGGGGGCAAGCCCCCTCCCCTTGCCCCCCCCCCTCTAGATCTCATCTAGAGGGGCCGGCCCCCTTCCCCCTTCACCCTATAAATAGAGGGGAGGAGGGAGGGCAGCCGCACCACATCCAAGGTGCAACCCTCCCCCTCTCCAACACCTCTCCTCCTTCATTTGAGCTTGGCGAAGCCCTGCCGGAGAACTGCTGCTCCACCACCACCACGCCATCGTGCTGCTGCTGGAGCTGCCTTCCTCAACCTCTCCCTCCTACTTGCTGTATCAAGGCGTGGGAGACGTCACCGGGCTGCACGTGTGTTGAACGCGGAGGTGCCGTTGTTAGGCGCTTAGATCGGAATCCACCGCGATGTGAATCGCTGCAAGTACGACTCCTTTGTCCGCATTCTTATAATGCTTCCTTGTCGCGATCATCAAGGGTATTAAGATGCACTACCCTCTCTCTCGTTGCTAGTTTCTCCATAGATTCATCTTGGTGATGCATAGAAATTTTTTAATATCTGCAACGATCCCCAACAATTGATGTGTACCTTACTAATGCTCGTAGTAGCGCCTGGGTATTTGATACTGGTTCTGTTGCTCATATTTGCAAATCAAAACAGGGGCTACGGATTAAACTAAGATTGGCTAAGGACAGGGTGACGATGTGCGTCAGAAATGGTTCCAAGGTCAATGTGATCACCGTCGGCACGCTACCTCTACATCTACCTTCGAGATTAGTTTTAGACCTGAATAATTGTTATTTGGTGCCAGCGTTGAGCATGAACATTATATCTGGATCTTGTTTGATGGGAGACGACTATTCATTTAAATCAGAGAATAATGGTTGTTCTATTTATATGAGTAATATCTTTTATGGTCATGCACCCTTGTTGAGTGGTCTATTTCTGTTGAATCTCGATCGTGGTGATACACATGTTCATAGTATTGAAGCCAAAAGATGCAAAGTTGATAATGATAGTGCAACTTATTTGTGGCACTGCCATTTAGGTCATATTGGTGTAAAGCGCATGAAGAAACTCCATGTTGATGGGCTTTTGGAATCACTTGATTATGAATCACTTGGTGCTTGTGAACCATGCCTCATGGGCAAGATGACTAAAACTCCGTTATCCGAAACAATGGAACGAGCTACTAACTTATTGGAAATAATATATACCGATGTTTGTGGACCAATAAGTGTTGAGGCTCGTGGCGGGTATCGTTAATTTCAGACCTTCACAGATGATTTGTGTAGATATGGGTATATCTACTTAATGAAACATAAGTCTGAAACGTTTGAAAAGTTCAAAGAATTTCAGAGTGAAGTGTAAAATCATCGTAACATGAAAATAAAGTTTCTACGATCTGATCGTGGAGAAGAATATTTGAGTTATGAGTTTGGTCTTCATTTGAAACAATGTGGAATAGTTTCGCAACTCACGCCACCTGGAACACTACAGCGTAATGGTGTGTCCGAACGTCGTAACCGTACTTTATTGGATATGGTGCGATTTATGATGTCTCTTATAGATTTACCGCTATCATTTTGGGGTTATGCTTTAGAGATAGCTGCATTCATGTTAAATAGGGCACCATCAAAATCCGTTGAGACGACGCCATATGAACTGTGGTTTGGCAAGAAACCAAAGTTGTGGTTTCTTAAATTTGGGGCTGCGATGCTTATGTGAAAAAGCTTCAACCTGATAAGCTCGAACCCAAATCAGAGAAGTGCGTCTTCATAGGATACCCAAAGGAAATTGTTGGGTACACCTTCTATCACAGATCCGAAGGCAAGATATCCATTGCTAAGAATGGATCCTTTCTAGAGAAGGAGTTTCTCTCGAAAGAAGTGAGTGGGAGGAAAGTAGAACTTGACGAGGTAATTGTACTTCTCCCGAATTGGTTAATAGTTCATCACAGAAATCAGTTCTAGTGATTCCTACACCAATTAGTGAGGAAGCTAATGATGATGATCATGAAACTTCAGATCAAGTTACTACCGAACCTCGTAGGTCTTCCATAGTACGGTCTGAGGGAGTCCTGGATTAGGGGGTCCTCGGACAGCCGGACTATATACTTATGCCAGACTGTTGGACTATGAAGATACAAGATTGAAGACTTCATCCCATGTCCGGGTGGGACTCTCCTTTGCGTGGAAGGCAAGCTTGGCAATTCGGATATGTAGATTCCCTTCTCTGTAACCGACTCTGTGAAACCCTAGCCCCCTCCGGTGTCTATATAAACTGGAGGGTTTAGTCCGTAGGACAACAACAATCATAATCATAGGATTGCTTCTAGGGTTTAGCCTCTATGATCTCGTGGTAGATCAACTCCTGTAATACTCATATCATCAAGATCAATCAAGCAGGAAGTAGGGTATTACCTCCATAGAGAGGGCCCGAACCTGGGTAAACATCGTGTCCCCTGATACGTCTCCGTCGTATCTATAATGTTTGATTGTTCCATGCCAATATTATTCAACTTTTATATACTTTTGGCAACTTTTTATACTATTTTTTGGGACTAACATATTGATCCAGTGCCCAGTGCCAGTTCCTGTTTGTTGCATGTTTTATGTTTCGCAGAAAACCAATATCAAACGGAATCCAAACGGGATAAAAACGGATGGAGAATTATTTTGGAATATTTGGAATTTTCCGAAGGAGGAATCAACGCGAAACAGTGTCCGAGGTGGCCACGAGACAGGGGGCGCGCCCCCTACCCCTGGGCGCGCCGTGGGCTCTCGTGGGCCACCCGTAAGGCGGTTGAGGCTGTACTTTTTCCGCAATAAAGCTAATTTTATGAGAAAAATATGGGCGAAAGATTCACCCCATTCGGAGTTACGGATCTCCAGATATAAAGGAAACGGTGAAGGGGCAGAAACAAAGAACGCAGAAACAGAGAGATAGATCCAATCTCGGAGGGGCTCTCGCCCCTCCCAAGCCATGGGAGCCAAGGACCATAGGGGAAACCCTTCTCCCATCTAGGGAGGAGGTCAAGGAAGAAGAAGAAAAGGGGGCCCTCTCTCCCCCTTGCTTTCGGTGGCGCCGGAACGCCGCCGGGCTACGATCTTCACCAACACCTCCGCCGTCTTCACCAACACCTCCGCCGTCTTCACCAAAATCTCCATCACCTTCCCCCTTCTATATCCAGCGGTCCACTCTCCCGCAACCCGCTGTACCCTCTACTTGAACATGGTGCTTTATGCTTCATATTATTATCCAATGATGTGTTGCCATCCTATGATGTCCGAGTAGATTTCTATTGTCCTACCGGTGATTGATGAATTTCTATGATTGGTTTGAGTTGCATGTTTTATTATTGGTGCTGTCCTATGGTTCCCTCCATGTCGCGCAAGCGTGAGGGATTACCGCTTTAGGGTGTTGCAATGCGTTCATGATTTGCTTATAGTGGGTTGCATGGGTGACTGAAACACAAACCCGAGTAAGTAGGTTGTTGCGTATGGGATAAAGAGGACTTGATACTTTAATGCTATGGCTGGGTTTTACCTTAATGAATCTTTAGTAGTTGCGGATGCTTGCTAGAGATCCAATCATAAGTGCATATGATCCAAGTAGAGAAAGTATGTTAGCTTATGCCTCTCCCTCAAATAGAATTGCAATAGTGATTACCGGTCTAGTAACATAGTCAATTGCCTAGGGACACTTCCACAACTCCTATCACCACTTTTCCACACTCGCTATATTTACTTTATTGTTTCTTTATCTAAACAGCCCCTAGTTTATATTTACGTACTCTTTATTATCTTGCAAACCTATCCTATCATGCCTACAAAGTACTTCTAGTTTCATACTTGTTCTAGGTAAAGCGAATGTCAAGCGTGCGTAGAGTTGTATCGGTGGTAATAGGACTTGAGAGAGTATTTGTTCTACCTTTAGCTCCTCGTTGGGTTCGACACTCTTACTTATCGAAAGAGGCTACAACTATCCCGTATACTTGCGGGTTATCAAGACCTTTTTCTGGCGCCGTTGCCGGGGAGTCATAGCGTGGGGTGAATATTCTTGTGTGTGCTTGTTTGCTTTATCACTAAGTAATTTCTATTTGCTGTTCTTAGTTGTTCTCTATCTTTAGTTATGGATATGGAACACAAAATACCAAAAAAATTAGGTGTACTTGCTACTCATAGAGATGGGGTAACTCCTAAAACCCTCGATTCTCACTTTGTGAAAGATATTAGGTACTACTTTGATAATCCTGAGAAAACCCCATTCAACTTTATAATGGGAGACACGTTGGACCAACGTGAATACTTTAGGGATTATCGCTTGACACAAAAAGGGAAACTATTATGGGATCAATTTATTATGTTGCGTTGGTATGCTCGGGATCTATGCTTGAGATATAAAATTACTTGTTGCTCTAGGATGAAGGCTCCACACCTTCCCTTTTCATGCAAATTTAATGATGATAAAACCTTGGCTTCTTATGCTAATGGTAGATATGATTACTATGATGTTGAACAAATAGAAGAATTTGTTGCTTTTATGGGTGCTTATGAGATTGAATCTATGTTTAAAGCATTTGACGATTTTGATGATTCAGTTTATAGGCCTGAAAATCTTGCTATACTTAGATATTGCTATGAAAATTATGAATACAATTACTATATTAATGCTTTTATGAAGAAAGTCTCCGCTGTCCAAGAAGAGACTAATATTTTGCAGGAAGCTATGGAAGAACAAATTGATGAAACTGTGAGCTCATTGGATGAAAAAGATGATGAGGAGAGCAAAGAACAAAAGGAGGAAGAGCGGATTAGCTACCCGTGCCCACCTTCTAATTAGAGTAACCCTCCAACTCATACATTATTTAATCCCCCTTCGTGCACCGAAGGATGATTGCTATGATGATTGCTATGATCCCTTGAATTTGTTTGAAATATCACTTTTTGATGATGCTTGCTATGCTTGTGGCCAAGATGCCAATATGAATTATGCTTATGGAGATGAACTTGCTATAGTTCCTTATGTTAAACATGAAATTGTTGCTATTGCACCCACACATGATAGTCCTATTATCTTTTTGAATTCTCCCTACTACACTTTATCGGAGAAGTTTGTGCTTATTAAGGATTATATTGATGGGTTTCCTTTCACCATTGCACATGATGATTTTGATGAATGTGATATGCATGTGCTTGCTGCTCCTACTTGCAATTATCATGAGAGAGGAACTATATCTCCACCTCTCTATGTTTCCAATACGATAGAATTGCAAGAAACTGTTTGTACTATGCATTGGCCTTTACTTTGTGTGCATGAATTGTTCTTTTATGACATGCCGATGCATAGGAAGAGAGTTAGACTTCGTTGTTGCATGACATATGTTACTTTGTGCTCACTACTAAATTAATAATCATTGTTAATTAAAATTGGCTTTGATATACCTTGGGATCCGGGTGGATTCATTACTTGAGCACTAAATGCCTAGCTTAATGGCTTTAAAGAAAGCGATGCCAGGGAGACAACCCGGAAGTTTTAGAGAGTCATTTATTTCTGTTGAGTGCTTTTATATAGTTTAGAAACAAAAAAATAAAGAGGGGAACCTAAAAACTTTTCAAAAAGGAAAGTGAAAGTGAGAAAGACAAGCATTGTTGAAGTGGGAGCTAGCCTTGAACTTTGTTCATGCTCACAGAAACTTTGTGAATCTTGATTACAGAAACTTTTCAACAAAAATAATTATACCCTTGTACAATTCCATTGTATTATAAAAATAATGTGCCAAGGTTTGCCTTTAGGATGTTTACAATGCTTGTTGGTTTGTACGGTGCAGGACAGAAACTTTGGCTGTAGTGCACGATTTTACATTTTTATCTGGAACGTCAATTGGTTCTGATGGTTATGATTCCTTTTGCACTGTCTTTCTGTACAACTTGTTTATTTTTCCTAATTTTTGTAGAATTTTTGGGGTACCAGAAGTATGGTGTATGCTCAGATTGCTCCAGACTATTCTGTTTTTGACAGATTCTGTTTTTGATGCATAGTTTGCTTGTTTCGATGAATCTATCAATTTATATCAGTGGATTAAGCCATGGAAAAGTTATATTACAGTAGACACAATGCAAAAACAAAATATGAATTGGTTTTCTACAGTACTTAGAGTGGTGATTTGCTTTATTATACTAACGGATCTTACCGAGTTTTCTGTTGAAGTTTTGTGTGGATGAAGTGTCTAAACGAGGAGGTCTCGATATGAGGAAAAGGAAGAGAGGCAAGAGCTCAAGCTTGGGGATGCCCGAGGCACCCCAAGTAAATATTCCAGGAGACTCAAGCGTCTAAGCTTGGGGGTGCCCCGGAAGGCATCCCCTCTTTCTTCAACAAGTATCGGTATGTTTTCGTATTCGTTTTGTTTATGCATTATGTGCAAGTCTTGGAGCGTCTTTTGCATTTAGTTTTCACTTTTCTTTTATGAACCATGCTGGTATGAGATAGTCCTTGGTTGATTTATAGAATGCTCATTGCACTTCACTTAAATCTTTTGAGTATGACTTTATAGAATGCTTCATGTGCTTCACTTATATCATTTGAAGTTTGGATTGCCTGTTTTTCTTCACATAGAAAACCGCCATTTGTAGAATGCTCTTTTGATTCACTTATACTTGTTAGAGCGTGGGCATATCTTTTGTAGAAAGAATTAAACTCTCTTGCTTCACTTATATCTATTTAGAGAGATGACAGGAATTGGTCAATCACATGGTTAGTCATAAAATCCTACATAAACTTGTAGATCGCTGAATATGATATGTTTGATTCCTTGCAATAGTTTTGCGATATAAAGATGGTGATATTAGAGTCATGCTAGTGGGTGGCTGTGGATTGTAGAGATACTTGTGTTGAGGTTTGCAAGTCCCGTAGCATGCACGTATGGTAACCGTTGTGTGACAAATTTGAAGCATGGGGTGTTTCTTTGATTGTCTTCCTTATGAGTGGCAGTCAGGGACAAGCGATGGTCTTTTCCTACCAATCTACCCTCCTAGGGGCATGCGTAGTTGTACTTTGCTTTGAGGTCTAATAAACTTTTGCAATAAGTACATGAGTTCTTTATGACTAATGTGAGTCCATGGATTATACGCACTTTTACCTTTCCATCATTGCTAGCCTCTTCGGTACCGTGCATTGCCCTTTCTCACCTTGAGAGTTGGTGCAAACTTCGCCGATGCATCCAAACCCCGTGATACGATACGCTCTATCACACATAAGCCTCATTATATCTTCCTCAAAACAGCCACCATACCTACCTATTATGGCATTTCATAGCCATTCCGAGATATATTGCCATGCAACTTCCATCATCATCATATACATGACTTGAGCATTCATTTTCATATTGCTTTGCATGATCATAAGATAGCTAGCATGATGTTTTCATGGCTTGTCCGTTTTTGATGTCATTGTTATGCTAGATCATTGCACATCCCGATACACCGCCGGAAGCATTCATATAGAGTCATGTCTTTGTTCTAGATATCGAGTTGTAATATTGAGTTGTAAGTAAATAAAAGTGTGATGATCATCATTATAGAGCATTGCCCCATGAAAAAAAATAAAGAAGAAAAAAAAGGAAAGGCCAAAGAAGCCTAAATAAAAAAAGGGGGCCAAAGAAGCCCACCGGAAAAAAAAGAAAAAGAAAAGAAAAGGGGCAATGTTACTATCCTTTTTCCACACTTGTGCTTCAAAGTAGCACCATGTTCTTCATATAGATTGTCTCCTATGTTGTCACTTTCATATACTAGTGGGAATTTTCATTATAGAACTTGGCTTATATATTCCAACGATGGGCTTCCTCAAATGCCCTAGGTCTTCATGACCAAGCAAGTTGGATGCACACCCACTTAGTTTCTTTTGTTGAGCTTTCATACATTTATAGCTCTTAGTGCATCTGTTGCATGACAATCCCTACTCCTCACATTGACATCAATTGATGGGCATCTCCATAGCCCATTGATTAGCCGCGTCAATGTGAGACTTTCTCCTTTTTTGTCTTCTCCACATAACCCCCATCATTATATTCTATTCCACCTATAGTGCTATATCCATGGCTTGCGCTCATGTATTGCGTGAGGGTTGAAAAAGCTGAAACGCATTAAAAAGTATGAACCAATTGCTCGGCTCGTCATCGGGGTTGTGCATGATGGGAGCATTTTTGTGTGACGAAAATGAAGCATGACCAAACTATATGATTTTGTAGGGATAAGCTTGCTTTGGCCTTGTTGTTTTGAAAAGACATGATTGCTTTATTGTTACGCTCAAAGTATTATCATTTTCTACGTCAAATGATAGACTATTGCTTTGAATCACTCATGTCTTAATATTCATGCCATGATTAGAAATATGATCAAGATTATGCTAGGTATCATTCCACATCAAAAATTATCTTTTTTATCATTTACCTACACGAGGACGAGCAGGAATTAAGCTTGGGGATGCTGATACGTCTCCGTCATATCTATAATTTTTTATTGTTCCATGCCAATATTATTCAACTTTTATATACTTTTGGCAACTTTTTATACTAATTTTTGGGACTAACATATTGATCCAGTGCCCAGTTCCAGTTTCTGTTTGTTGCATGTTTTATGTTTCATAGAAAACCAATATCAAAAGGAATCCAAACGGGATAAAAATGTACGGAGAATTATTTTGTAATATTTGGAATTTTCCGGAGGAGGAATCAACGCGAAACAGTGTCCGAGGTGGCCACAGGACAGGGGGGCGCGCCCCCTACTCCTGGGCACGCCCTGGGCTCTCGTGGGCCACCCGTAAGGCGGTTGAGGCTCTAATTTTGCCGCAAGAAAGCTAATTTTATGAGAAAAATCTGGGCGAAAGATTCACCACAATCGGAGTTACGGATCTCCAGATATAAAGGAAACAGTGAAGGGGCAGAAACAGAGAACGGAGAAACAGAGAGATAGATCCAATCTCGGAGGGGCTCTCGCCCCTCCCAAGCCATGGGAGCCAAGGACCAGAGGGGAAACCCTTCTCCCATCTAGGGAGGAGGTCAAGGAAGAAGAAGAAAAGGGGGCCCTCTCTCCCCATTTCTTCCGGTGGCGCCGGAACGCCGCCGGGGGCCATCATCATCACTGCGATCTTCACCAACACCTCCGTCGTCTTCACCAACATCTCCATCACCTTCCCCCTTCTATATCCAGTGGTCCACTCTCCTGCAACGCGCTGTACCCTCTACTTGAACATGGTGCTTTATGCTTCATATTATTATCCAATGATGTGTTGCCATCCTATGATGTCCGAGTAGATTTCTATTGTCCTACCGGTGATTGATGAATTGCTATGATTGGTTTGAGTTGCATGTTTTATTATTGGTGCTGTCCTATGGTGCCCTCCATGTCGCGCAAGCGTGAGGGATTACCGCTTTAGGGTGTTGCAATGCGTTCATGATTTTCTTATAGTGGGTTGCGTGAGTGACTGAAACACAAACCCCAGTAAGTAGGTTGTTGCGTATGGGATAAAGAGGACTTGATACTTTAATGCTATGGCTGGGTTTTACCTTAATGAATCTTTAGTAGTTGCGGATGCTTGCTAGAGTTCCAATCATAAGTGCATATGATCCAAGTAGAGAAAGTATGTTAGCTTATGCCTCTCCCTCAAATAGAATTGCAATAGTGATTACCGGCCTAGTAACATAGTCAATTGCCTAGGGACACTTTCACAACTCCTACCACAACTTTTTCACACTCTCTATATTTACTTTATTGTTTCTTTATCTAAACAGACCCTAGTTTATATTTACATACTCTTTATTATCTTGCAAACCTATCCTATCACGCCTACAAAGTACTTCTAGTTTCATACCTGTTCTAGGTAAAGCGAACGTCAAACGTGCGTAGAGTTGTATCGGTGGTCGATAGGACTTGAGAGAGTATTTGTTCCACCTTTAGCTCCTCGTTGGGTTTGACATTCTTACTTATCGAAAGAGGCTACAACTATCCCGTATACTTGCGGGTTATCATCCCCCGCCTCCTGTTACCATTAGCCTTAGACGCACAATTCGGGACCCCCTATCCGAGATCCGCAGGTTTTGACACTGACATTGGTGCTTTCATTGAGAGTTCCACTGTGTCGCCGCCATAAGGCTTGATGGATCCTTCAATCATCCACAACGAGGTCCAGGGTGAGGTTTTCCTCCCCGAACAAATCTTCGTATTCGGCGGCTTCGCACTACGGGCCAACTCGCTTGGCCATCTTGAGCAGATCGATAGCTATTGCACTGGCCATCAGGTCAGGTTTGGGAACCTGAATTACACTGCCGATATCCCCGGAGACTTGATCTTTGACGGATTCGAGCCCATGACAAGTGCGCCCTACAGTCACGATGAGCATGACCTAGATTGGCCATCGGATGGTGTTTAGGAGATCACACCTGTAGCTGACGCGGCTTTAAATCCAGAGCAGATCGTGCCATCCGAGGACGGGTGGATGGACTCCACCACGGAGGCCGCACACTCAGCGGTGATAGAGCCGAACACGGATCTCACTTGCAAGGAGGTCTGTGTCATCGAACCCTCAGACTCGTCTCCGTCCATAGGCTCCGAACCGCGTGCATCTGTGCCCATCGTACCTAACTGGGCACCGATCATGGAGTTTAGCTCCACGGATATCTTTCAGCACTCGCCCTTGGGCGACGTGCTAAACTCACTAAAATATCTCTCCTTGTTAGGAGACTCTTGGCCGAACTGTGTCCGGCTTGAGTGGGAATCGGACGACGAAGGAATTTGTTACCCACCCACCACCCACTTAATAGCCACTATCGACGACTTAACCGACATGCTTGATTTCGACTCCGAAGACATCGACGGTATGGACAAACATGCCAGATAAGAACAGGAACCACTGCCCACAAGGCGCCGGACTGCCACCTCATCATATGATATATATATATATATATATATATATATATATATATATATATGGTGGACACACCCAAAGAAGACAATGGCGAGGGTCAAAAGGATGCAACGGAGGGTGATCCTCTCGAGAAGCAACCAAAGCACCAATGTCAGCGGTGCCGCTCTAAATCCCGCCATAGCAAAAACAGCGATACCGGCATAAGAGACAATAGCACTCCAAATGATGCCGAAGATGAAAACAATACCGACCAGCCAAGATTCGCGAAGACCAGACGGGAGGACATGCAAGCTAGCCCTGATGAACAGGAAACGGATGAAGTCTCGGAGGATGACAATTACATGCCCCTCTCTGAAGACGAGGTGAGCCTCAGCGACGAAGAATTTATCGTGCCTGAGGATCTCATCGAGCAGGAGCACTTCAAGCGTCGGCTTATAGCCACTGCAAAGAGCCTGAAGAAAAAACAATAGCAGCTTCAAGCTGATCAAGATCTGCTCACGGACAGATGGACTAAAGTCCTGGCGGCCGAGGAATACTGACTCGAGCGCCCAAACAAAAGCTACCCGAGGTGCAGGTTGTTACCTCAATTCGAGGACGAGGCGCTAGAGCCTACACTACCAGCGCAGGATGCGGCTGACCGACCACCCCGTGGCCAAGACAAAGTGGCGTATCAGCCCGAACACCAGACCGCACCACGTCGCCAAACAACTAAAAACACCAAGGCCCGGGGGTACACGCATGACCTGCGAGACGAATTGGAAAACAAAGCAGGACAGTCAAGATCGATCTACGGATCGCGAGGGCGTGCCCCAACGCGTGTCGATGACCGCCACGCCGGATATACTAAATACAAATCCGTTTGGGCCGAATACAGCAGACTAGATTCATCTAAACTGCATCGCGATGTAGCCCGACACAGAGGCGCCACACACCCCCTATGCCTCACTGACGAAGTAATAGAACATGAATTCCCAGAAGGGTTTAAACCCGTAAATATCGAACCATATGATGGGACAACAGACCCTGCGGTGTGGATCAAAGATTTCCTTCTCCACATTCACATGGCTCGCGGCCATGATCTACACGCCATCAAGTACCTCCCACTAAAACTCAAGGGACCAGCTCAGCATTGGCTGAATAGCCTGCCGGTGAACTCCATTGGCAGTTGGGAGAACCTGGAAGACACATTCCTTGATAACTTCCAGGGCACTTATTGTAGGACCTTGAAGTATGTCTAGAGGGGGGTGATTAGACTACTTGACCAATTAAAAACTTAAGCTTTTCCCAATTTTAGAGTTTGGCAGATTTTAGCTATCTTAGGACAAGTCAAGCAATCATCACACAATTCAGGCAAGCATGCAAAGAGTATATAGGCAGCGGAAATTAAAGCATGCAACTTGCAAGAAAGTAAAGAGAAGGGTTTGGAGGATTCAAAAGCAGTTGGAGACACGGATGTTTTTGGCGTGGTTCCGATAGGTGGTGCTATCGTACATCCACGTTGATGGAGACTTCAACCCACAAAGGGTAACGGTTGCGCGAGTCCACGGAGGGCTCCACCCAAGAAGGGTCCACGAAGAAGCAACCTTGTCTATCCCACCATGGCCGTCGCCCACAAAGGACTTGCCTCACTAGCGGCAGGTCTTCACGAAGTAGGCGATCTCCTTGCCCTTACAAACTCCTTGGTTCAACTCCACAATCTTGTCGGAGGCTCCCAAGTGACACCTAGCCAATCTAGGAGACACCACTCTCCAAGAAGTAACAAATGGTGCATTGATGATGAACTCCTTGCTCTTGTGCTTCAAATGATAGTCTCCCCAACACTCAACTCTCTCTCATAGGATTTGGATCTGGTGGAAAGAAGATTTGAGTGGAAAGCAACTTGGGGAAGGCTAGAGATCAAGATTCATATGGTAGGAATGGAATATCTTGGCCTCAACACATGAGTAGGTGGTTCTTTCTCAGAAATGGTAAGTTGGAAGTGTAGGTTTAGTCTGATGTCTCTCTCTAAGAATGAAGAGGAGGTGGAGGGGTATATATAGCCTCCACACAAAATCTAACCATTACATACAATTTACCAAACTCGGTGGGTCCGATTCAACACACTCGGTCGGACCGATTTAGTAAACCTAGTGACCGTTAGTGATTTTTGGTGGTACTGACATGCAACTCGGTGAGACCGATTCGGTTAGGGTTAGGGCATAACGTAATCTCGATAAGACCGATTACACAAACTCGATGAGACCGATTTTGGTAATAAGCTTTCTAGAGAGTTGGTCAGGTAAACTCGGTGGGACCGATTTGCTCTTTTCGGTGAGACCGAAATGTTACAAAAGGGAAACAGAGAGTTTACATTGCAATCTCGGTGGGACCGATCACTCACTTCGGTTTGACCAAAACGTTACGAAAGGAAACAGAGAGATTACAATCCCATCTCGGTGAGACCGAGATCCCTATCGGTAGAACCGATTTGCCTAGGGTTTGTGGCAGTGGCTATGACATCTGAACTCGGTGGCGCCGGATAGGAAGAATCGGTGTGACCGATTTTGGCTTTGGGTTTAGGTCATTTGTGGATGTGAGAAAGTAGCTGAGGGTTTTGGAGCATATCACTAAGCACATGAAGCAAGAGGCTCATTAAGCAACACCTCATCCCTCCTTGATAGTATTGGCTTTTCCTATAGACTCAATGTGATCTTGGATCACTAAAATATAAAATGAAGAGTCTTGAGCTAATGAGCTTGAGCCAATCCTTTGTCCTTAGTATTTTGAGGGATCCACTTTCATCATCCATGTCATGCCATTCATTGAGCTTTCCTGAAATAATAGTCTTGGAATAGCATTAGCTCAATGAGTTATATGTTGTTATGAATTACCAAAACCACCTAGGGATAGTTGCACTTTCAATCTCCCCCTTTTTGGTAATTGATGACAACATATAGATCAAAGCTTCGACAAATGATAATAAGATAAAAAAACATTGTCGCTTTGAGAAGTATGTGATAAGCAAGAGCTCCCCCTAAATTTGTGCATAGTTTAAGATTTGCTTTGGACTGCAAATGCACAAGGAATTAGGATCAGGGTTACTCTTCCATGTCACATACATCTTGGTGGACCGCTCAAAATGATAAAGATTGAATACATGCACTCATCACCAAGCAAAAATGATCACATATGATAGATAGGATAATATCATCAAACATGCATAAGTGTAGCTTATGATCAAACACATGATCATCAATGTCTCACAAGAATAGCATAGTATCTCAAGCAATCAAAAGCAAACAAGTTTAAAACCACCAAATCAAGAGAGAACAAAAGCAACACTCTCTCTCTATCGAAGCCTATGATCTATACATTTTTCTCCCCCTTTGGCAACAAGTTACCAAAAAGTTCAATGAAAATGCATAGTGCTAGATCGACTCTCGGGCTTGATCTTCAGTTGGTGGTGTAGAGATGGCTCCTTGGACGAAGGCTTCAGTTGATGTAGAGGGAGCTGGAGGAGTTGGTGCTGGAGCTGGTTGCACTGGAGCTGTTGGAGCTGTGGCTGGTGCAGATGATGTTGCTCTAGTGTCTGTCACTGGCACTGCAGCTGACCTTTGAGCTCTAGGCACTCTGGAAAATACATTAGTGGTAGACTTGCCCTTCCTCTCCTGCATGTCATCCTGCAGCTGCTCCACAACTGACTGAATCTCAGTTACCTTGACATCAAGATCATAGAATTTTTGTTCCATGATTCTTTCCAAGCTTTCCTGATTCTGAGTTAAGGTGGCCAACCCCTTCTCAATCCTCAGTGTTGATGCTATCAAGTAACCAAGCTGCTCCTGCTTGTTCTTCAAGAAATACTCAGATGCCTCCTCTTGAGTTGGCATCTTGGCAGCCTTCTCCTTCCTTGCCTTCTCCTTCTTCTCTTGAGCTTGAACTGATGATGGATCATCCTCATTCATGACAACCTCATTGTCCTCAAAGTCTGGATAGAGAGGAAAATGTTCCCTATCCAATAGATATTTGCCTGTGCCCATCTTTGAGTTAATTAACTCCTGAATCCAAGGGGCATATCCACAACTCCTCTTATGATCTGTTGCAGTCCTCTTAATAGTTTCTACTATAAGGCTCATGACCTTGAATTTCTGAGGCACATCAAACAAATGCAACATGTTGATTGCATGCCCTCTGATCATGTTGTGGTCACCAGACTTAGGCAATAGAGTGTGCCTTAGGATCCAGTTGATTGTAGGCAGCCCTGACATAAGAAAGTGGACTGATCCAAAAGAGAAAGTCTCTAGGGCTTTGTCTGGGATCTCCTTGTACATATGTGCCATGGTATTGTGTCCCATTTTCTTATTGGCATATACATCCAGGTCATCATCATTTTCCTTTGGGGCATTTATCAGTTTTGCCCACTCCTCAACAGTTGACTGGTACCTTGTACCTTCAGACATCCAAACTATCCTTCCATCTGGATAGAAGTGTGTTGTGGAGTAGAATTGCATAATGAGTTCATCATTCCAGTTGGTGAGCTTCTGCCCAACAAAATCTGCAACTCCACAAGCAATAAAACTATCTTGAACTCCTGGATAGTGTTCTTCATTTTCCTTCATGTAGGTCCACTCGACCCACCTCATATCACACACAATGGGCTTTTTGTCCAACAAGATTGTCTCATAGAAGTCCTGTTGTTCCTTTGTATGGAACCTGTAATCAACAGCAGTTCTTCTCCTTGTGGCATATGGATCTGCCATCCTCCACAGCCTCAACCCTGAATCTTTTCTGATGTTCATGTCCTCAGCTCCAGGATGGGCATCATTATGGTCTGGTATCTTGGGCTTGAGCTTCCTCAGAACTTGTCCTTCTTCATCTTCCTCCTCAGCAACCTCAGGCACTAGGGCCTTGTTCTTCTCAGCAGCTGGAATACTCCTGGTATTCCTCTTTGGTGCAGATTTGGCCTTGGGGGCAGCTTTGAGTGCTTCCTTGGGCTTAGATGTTGCAGCCCCTAATCTAATAGCATCTCCCATAAGCTTTCGTGCCTTTGGTGCTGGTGCAGCAAGCTCTTCTTCTTCCATCATGGAAGGTTGCCCAACTACTCTGGCCATGGTCTTCTTGACCCTTTCCTTCCTTTTCTTTCCTTCAACAGCTGGCTCTTCAGGCATCTCAGGCAGTTGAGTTAATGCTCTAGCTTTGGACATTGGTTGTCTCCCTGCATGCCTTTTGATCTTCATGCCTGGCTTTACTGCAGTTGAACTAAGCACCTTCTTGTGCACTACCTTCTTGGAAGTAGCTTCATCCTCTTCAACTCTATAATCCTCATCTTCAGAGTCTTAAGTTTTCTTCTTCCTTTGCCTGGTAGCAGCCTTAGGCAGGTTGCTAGGAGTGCTCCTGCTGCCTTCATCTGAAGTGTTGGAGGGACTAGTGCCCTCACTCATTTGCATCTGCCCTTCTAACCTGTTCTGACTGTCACTCTGGTCTGACATGCTGCAAACTCTGACTGCTGACCCTGTGAAGAGTTATAGATGAGATGGAGTGGATGAGCATCACAAAATGCAGAGATTTTTTGCAAAAGAATGATTCAAAAATTCAGTTTTAGTTTTCCACAGAAAGCATTTCGGATCAACCGATTTTCAAACTCGATGATACCGAAGCAGTTTTGGAACCTAAATTGATGAACTCCGTTGGACCGAGTCACAGTTTGGTGGCACCAAGACTGCTAGGGTTTCACAAAGTTCTAAAATCGGTCACATCGATTAGCAATTCTCGATCAGACCGAGAGTTATTAGTGCAATGGCATAAGCCAAATCGGTGGGACCGAGTTTTTCAACTCGGTGGGTCCAAGATGGTTTCGGCGGAAACCTAACCCTGAATTTTCAAATCTCATCTAATCTACGGATTGCATTGACTGGATCGGAGTGTTTCAATCGTGGCAAGAATCAATAAGAACACAATGTGCTAAGAATCGGACGAGGATAGCACAGTGATCGAGTCCATACCCTAGCTTGGCGATGCACTCGCTAAGGCGGCAACGGCGGGGTTGAATTCCGTTGACGGCGGCGGAGACCAGCGACAGGAGGCGGCTAGCAACGAGGAGACGATCCGGAGACCTTGGAGGCAGAGCGAGCTATTGCGCGGGCGAAGGGGTTCGGAGAAGTTTCCAAATTTTGCCCATGACTATATTTAGCCAGACCCTGTCGGTGTGACCGAGTGGAACAACTCGGTGGCACCGAGATGCATAACTGTGATCAGTTACTACAACTCAGTGTGACCGAAAAGTTCAAATCGGTTGCGCCAAGATTGAAACCCTAGATCGACTTAGTGATCTCGGTAGGACCGAAATGGAGAAATCGGTCTGACCGAGAATCACAAAGAAGTTTTGGAAGTTTTAGGCCATGACGAATCGGGGACTCCGAGTGCTCCTCACACATAGTGGTTTGAATCTGACTTGATCAAATTTTGTGATGTAGCATGATAAGTGTTTGAGACGAGAAAAGCATAGATAGCTAGAGAAAGTTCTTAGGCATTCTTGTCCATCCACTTGGCCAAAAGAAGGAAGAACCAAACAATCAAAACAACAAGTGGATGTCCTTGAATGAGTAAAATATGCACCAACATGCTCACACAATAAGGTGGCAAATGAAATATGTGGCTAAGCATGCACAACCAATTCTAGCATCTATCAAACAATTTGCGATGACTAGGTCATCTATATATGAGTATATTGACTTAGGAGTCAAATGATAAACATTTGATCATAGGTCATACTCATCGTTTAAGCCCAAATGGGGTTACCACTTTTACATAATGCATTGATGTGTTCACACCATTAGAGTTGCTTTGACTCAAGTCTTAGAGTTAAGCTCCCCCTAGATGTGAGATCCCCTTTTAGAGGGATGAACTAACCATGGGTTTTGTCGATGATGACTTCATGTAGGTGTTGAAGATGTGGATGCTCAATGTTGATGTAGATCATTTGGAGCAATCCGTTGGAGTGAGTTGCACTTTCAACATACCTACATGGGTTAGTCCCACAAGGAACAAACAAGAATATCCATAGACATAGAGTGATGCACACACAAGATGATGTCCATGAAAACATTAAGTTACCTTGTTCCTTGCCTTACCAACATGAGGGTTTGTGACTCCTTGAACTAGTGCAAGATGTGGAAGTTGATTGCACTTGTCCTTGCCATAATAATATGAGTGAAGAATGTTGGCGGAGTCACCCTCAAGAACTCTCTAGTTCTTCTTCTTCGAGATCCACATCATCTTGATGGGAACCCTCGGAGTTGTAGTTGTACTTGATGAAGTAGAACTTGACGTAGTCTTGGGAATCCACTTGACCGAGGCCTTGGGTGCTTCTTCAAATGCATCAATCTCTTCTTGAAGCTTGTCCTTGCCTTTATGGTCTTGTGGTGGAAGATCATCTTGAGCTTGTGTTCCCTTGAAGGAAGTAGGATCATACTTCTCTTGTTGAGGAACAAACTTCGTCTTGGGGTATTGATCTTCTTCCCACTCAACTCCATTGGCATTGAACTTTCGTTCAAAACCAACACCTTGATTCTTCCGGTGTCTTCCTTGCTTGCGTACAATTTCCTCGAATTGCTTACTCCCGGCAAGGCTCTTGTAAATCTCTATAATTCCCTTCAATAAGCTATTTTCTTGCTCAAGTGTAACTTGGCTAAGAGAATCATTAGTGGAATCAATAGAACTACTTGAAGCAACAATATTGGATTTGGCATTATTATTGTTACTACTAGAGGAAGTATCTTTCTTGTACTTGTTACTAGACTTGACTTGAGGCATGTAAGTAGATAGGAGTAAACGCTTGGCAATGTAAGAAGAACTTTTCTTACGAAGATCATCATTGATTGCTTTTAAGAACTCATGCTCTTGCTCAAGATTGAGCTTTTCAAAGCGTAACTTCTCATGAGCCCTTAAAAGTTCTCGATGATTTTCGAAGATAGTTTCATGAGCCAACTTAAGAGTGCTTAGTTCTTTAGTTAGAAGCTCAATCTTCTCCTTATCATTGTCATTCGTTTTATCTTGATTGGCATGATTAATTGACGTTTCATCATAGTATTCATCACTAGAGTTGTCAACAAGTAAATCATCATCCACAAGCAAGTCATCTTCATCACTATTGAAATCAACATACTCAGGATGTGTTACCTTTGGACCTTTGGCCATGAAGCATCTTCCAATTCCTTCATTTGGTGAATCAAATATGTCGTAGGAGTTGGTTGACACAAGTGCTAGACCGGCAACACCTTCATCTTGAGTATATTCGGAGTCGGAGTGATAGCTTCTCTCGGAGTGTTTGTCGGAGTCGGAGCCGAAACCCATTCACCAACATGAGCTTGATGTCTTCGTTTTGTGTAGCTCCTTGATGACTTGTCCTTCCTTTCCGAATCTTTGCTTCTCCGTGAGGATCTTCATTCATAACGATCATCTCTACTCCTCCTCTCTCTTGGTGGTGATTCTTCTCTTTTGCTTCTTCTTTTTGGAGAATCTTCTCTTCTTTTGTAGGGTGCCGTACACTCATTGGAATAGTGTCCAGGCCTCCCACAATTGTAGCAATTGCGCTCTCGACTAGAAGATCTTTTGTCATGGTAAGACCTTGACTTGGAGCTTCTTTCTTTGCTTCTACTCTTGTAGAATTTGTTGAAGTTCTTCACCATTAAGCTCAATTCTTCATTGAAGGTTTGTTTCTCACTTGATGATGTGGGGGCTTCACTTGAGGCTTTGTAAGCACCACTTGACTTGTTATGAAGTTCCTCCTTATCCTTGAGTGACATCTCATGAGCAACAATCCTTCCAATGACTTCTGTTGGCTTGAGATCTTTGTAGTTTGGCATCATTTGGATCAATGTGCACACGGTATCACACTTTCCATCCAATGCTCTTAGGATCTTCTTGATGATGAATCTGTCGGCCATCTCTTCACTCCCTAAGCCGGCAATCTCATTTGTAATAAGAGCAAGCCTAGAGTACATTTTAGCGACACCTTCACCATCCTTCATTTTGAACTTGTCAAGCTAACTTTGGAGCACATCCAACTTGGATTCCTTGACGGATTCGGTACCTTCGTGCATATCAATCAAAGTGTCCCAAATTTCCTTTGCATTCTCAAGACGGCTGATTTTTTTGAATTCTTCGGGGCACAAACCGTTGAAGATGATATCACAAGCTTGAGCGTTGTATTGCAGCATCTTCAGTTCTTCCGCATTAGCTTCACGGTTCGGCTCTCTCCCATCAAAGAATTCACCTTGCAAACCAATACAAATAATAGCCCAAACGGCGGGGTTATGTCCGAGAATATGCATTTTCATCTTATGCTTCCAACTAGCAAAATTAGTACCATCAAAGTAAGGACCTTTAAGGTGATAATTTCCCTCGCTAGACGCCATACTCTCCTAGGTTGTGAAACCAAGGCTATGACCACCAAAAGCTATGGAAATCAAAGCAAATGGAGATCAAAGCTCTGATACCACTTGTAGGACCTTGAAGTATGTCTAGAGGGGGGTGATTAGACTACTTGACCAATTAAAAACTTAACCTTTTCCCAATTTTAGAGTTTGGCAGATTTTAGCTATCTTAGGACAAGTCAAGCAATCATCACACAATTCAAGCAAGCATGCAAAGAGTATATAGGCAGCGGAAATTAAAGCATGCAACTTGCAAGAAAGTAAAGGGAAGAGTTTGGAGGATTCAAACGCAGTTGGAGACACGGATGTTTTTGGCGTGGTTCCGATAGGTGGTGCTATCGTACATCCACGTTGATGGAGACTTCAACCCACGAAGGGTAACGGTTGCGCGAGTCCACGGAGGGCTCCACCCAAGAAGGGTCCACGAAGAAGCAACCTTGTCTATCCCACCATGGCCGTCGCCCACAAAGGACTTGCCTCACTAGCGGCAGGTCTTCACGAAGTAGGCGATCTCCTTGCCCTTACAAACTCCTTGGTTCAACTCCACAATCTTGTCGGAGGCTCCCAAGTGACACCTAGCCAATCTAGGAGACACCACTCTCCAAGAAGTAACAAATGGTGCGTTGATGATGAACTCCTTGCTCTTGTGCTTCAAATGATAGTCTCCCCAACACTCAACTCTCTCTCATAGGATTTGGATCTGGTGGAAAGAAGATTTGAGTGGAAAGCAACTTGGGGAAGGCTAGAGATCAAGATTCATATGGTAGGAATGGAATATCTTGGCCTCAACACATGAGTAGGTGGTTCTTTCTCAGAAATGGTAAGTGGAAGTGTAGGTTTAGTCTGATGGCTCTCTCCACGAATGAAGAGGAGGTGGAGGGGTATATATAGCCTCCACACAAAATCTAACCGTTACACACAATTTACCAAACTCGGTGGGACTGATTCAACAGACTCGGTCGGACCGATTTAGTAAACCTAGTGACCGTTAGTGATTTTCGGTAGGACTGACATGCAACTCGGTGAGACCGATTCGGTTAGGGTTAGGGCATAATGTAATCTCAGTAAGACCGATTACACAAACTCGGTGAGACCGGTTTTGGTAATAAGCTTTCAAGAGAGTTGGTCAGGTAAACTCGGTGGGACCGATTTGCTCTTTTCGGTGAGACTGAAATGTTACAAAAGGGAAACAGACAGTTTACATTGCAATCTCGGTGGGACCGATCGCTCACTTCGGTTTGACCGAAACGTTACGAAGGGAAACAGAGAGATTACAATCCCATCTTGGTGAGACCGAGATCCCTATCGGTAGAACCGATTTGCCTAGGGTTTGTGGCAGTGGCTATGACATCTGAACTCGGTGGCGCCGGATAGGAAGAATCGGTGTGACCGATTTTGGCTTTGGGTTTAGGTCATTTGTGGATGTGAGAAAGTAGCTGAGGGTTTTGGAGCATATCACTAAGCACATGAAGCAAGAGGCTCATTAAGAAACACCTCATCCCTCCTTGATAGTATTGGCTTTTCCTATAGACTCAATGTGATCTTGGATCACTAAAATATAAAATGAAGAGTCTTGAGCTAATGAGCTTGAGCCAATCCTTTGTCCTTAGTATTTTGAGGGATCCACTTTCATCATCCATGCCATGCCATTCATTGAGCTTTCCTGAAATAATAGTCTTGGAATAGCATTAGCTCAATGAGCTATATGTTGTTATGAATTACCAAAACCACCTAGGGATAGTTGCACTTTAACTTATGTGCGACCACCGGATGCTGACGACTTAAGTCACATAACCCAACAGCCCGGAGAGTCGGCCAGGAAATTCTGGACTCGTTCTTAACTAAAAAGAACCAAATCATTGACTGTCCAGATGTCGAAGCCCTAGCGGCCTTTAAACATAACATCCGCGACAAGTGGCTTTCCCGACATCTCGGCCAAGAGAAGCCGAAATCCATGGCAGCCCTTACGACACTCATGACCCGCTTTTGTGCGGGCGAGGACAGCTGGTTGGCTCGTAGCAACAGCACATCAAGAAATCCTGGCACTTCAGACGCTAGAGATAGCAACGGCAAGCCCCGGTGCAACAGACACAAGCACCGCAAAAATGGCGAAAATGCCAAAGACACGGCCGTCAATGCCGGATTCAATGGCTCCAAGTCCAGTCAATGGAAGAAGCCATTCAAAAGAAACAATCTGGATCCGTCTAGTCTGGACCGCATACTCGATCGCTCATGTCAAATCCACAGCACCCCCGATAAACCAGCCAACCACACCAACAGAGAATGTTGGGTATTTAAACAGGCCGGCAAGCTAAACACCGAAAACAAGGAAAAGGGGTCGCATAGTGATGACGACGAGGAGCCCCGGCCGCCGAACACATGAGGACAGAAGAAATTTCCTCCCCAAGTGAAAATGGTAAACATGATATACGCCACCCACATTCCCAAGCGGGAGCGGAAGCGTGCACTAAGGGACGTCTACGCAATGGAGCCAGTCGCCCCAAAGTTCAACCCAAGGTCTTCCTGTCCGATCACCTTTGATCGCAGGGACCATCCGACTAGTATCCGTCATGGCGGCTCAGTTGCGCTGGTCCTTGACCCTATCATCAACGGATTCCACCTCACACAAGTCCTCATGGACGGTGGTAGCAGCCTGAACCTGCTCTATCAGGATACAGTGCGCAAAATGGGTATCGATCCCTCAACCATCAAACCCACCAAAACCACCTTTAAAGGTGTCATACCAGGTGTAGAGGCCTATTGCACGGGCTCAATCACACTGGAAGTAGTCTTCGGATCTCCGGACAACTTCCGAAGCAAAGAGTTAATCTCTGATATTGTCCCCTTCCGCAGTGGCTATCATGCACTACTCGGACGAACCGCATTCGCTAGATTCAATGCGGTGCCGCACTATGCCTACCTCAAGCTCAAGATGCCCGGACCTCGTGGGGTTATAACAGTCAGTGGAAACACAGAGCGCTCCCTCCGTACGGAGGAGCACACTGCGGCCCTCGCAGCAGAAGTACAGAGCAGCCTCCTTAGGCAGACCTCCAATTCGGTAATAAAGCCCCCGGACAACGTCAAGCTAGTCCGAAGTACTCTGCAAGAGGACCATACGGCTCATCCAGCGCTCGCCTAGCAATTCGGCCTCCGTCCTAGTCCCAGTCAAGCGATGAAATGTGTGTCGTGCGTACATAATTACGCACTTAAAATACCATGGGCATAGACTGAGGCACAGCTAGAACGCGGTCCACAATGCGGCTCAACCGCCCTAGGATTCGTATACCTTCACCCTTTTCTTTCTTTCAGGTCCCCATCTTCTTGAGGCTCTTTCGATAACCTGATCATCGGACCCATCACGGGACGGAAACACCAAGGAGGCAAGGAGCTTTGACATACAAGGGAATCCCCAGGTGGTCTCTGAAATGATCGCTATACCTGTTTTACATACCCACACACAACTCGCTCTTGGTCAGGACATGTAAAATAGT
The DNA here is from genome assembly GCF_018294505.1 of Triticum aestivum. Classification (NCBI taxonomy): domain Eukaryota; kingdom Viridiplantae; phylum Streptophyta; class Magnoliopsida; order Poales; family Poaceae; genus Triticum; species Triticum aestivum. Next base: position 107,105,630 of record NC_057804.1, on the reverse strand, counting down.
CCTATTTTGCTTATCGCACTACTTGTATGCATACGCCTTGACGTATCATTCAAATAACAATGGAAAATAATGTACAGCGTTAGCTTATTACTACATTTCTTTCTCTTTTTCCTTAACCATTTATTTATTACAAATCGCATCCGTACATTCTGGTATGTTTAGTTTGCCAGGGGCTTCAGTGTACCCCATAACACGGCAAGAAAGTCCGAACACTTTCTATAGTGCGGCACCCCGAACTTATAGCGCTATATGCATCAGCTCTGAATCATGTCTTGGGTCAATAGTTGGGTTGCCCGGCTCCTGTGCTTGCTACCCTACGTTCCGCTATATCGTAAAGGGAGAACTACTGCGATTGTATCTCGGTTCTTTCGGATGAGCACCTCAATAGAGAAAGCCGAAAATTGACTGTCATGATGCGGCGAGAGCTGGTCGCTGTTCGAGAGGTTTCAAATCCTTAAAGATTTTTTCCGCTTCAGGCGAGGAATCGATCCTTGTCCGGTTTAGGCGTGTATAGCGCCCCATGTTCGGCCTTCTGAATACCAGGGGCTACGCTGAAATTTAAAATTATAGAACTCATATGGCTAAGTGAGGGTGATAAAGTTGTATAAGTCCAATTGCCTTGTTCGTCGCGCTAAACACCTCCTTAAAGGACCAAAAACTTGGATAATGAGTGTTTAGATTTATCCCGAACACCCCTGTGCTAGTTACATGGGGGGCAGAAGCCGACAACTTGCCAACTTTTAGATTTTGTAAACGGCCGCACAGGAGGTAAAATTTTAAATCAACAAGCATTATATTGCGCAAATGAACTTGTTTCATATTACAGGAAAAAATGAATGTATTCATTCAAAGATTACATCCTTCGTACATTGCTCCGCCACAAGACGGGAGCCCTTCAGGACATTGTCATAGTAATTTTCGGGCCGGCGGTGCTCCTTGCCCTTTGGTGTCCCCTCGGTCATCATCTTTTCGGCATCCATCTTCGCCTAGTGCACTTTTGCGCGGGCGAAGGCCATGCGCGCACCTTCAATGCAAGCTGACCGCTTTATGACTTCGAGTTGCAGGCAGGCATTCACAAGCCGCTTCATGAGGCCGAAGTAGCTGCTGGGCATAGGCTCGGTAGGCCACAACCGGACTATGAGGTCCTTCATGGCCAGTTCGTTTGCGTCGTGCAGTTCGACCAGTTGCTTCAGTAGGTCGCTCAAGGGTATTGGAAGTTCTGTCCCAAGATACTGAGACCAGAACAACTTCTCCGTCGAGCTCCCTTCTTCGGCCTGGTAGAACTCTGCGGCATCAGATGCTGCGCGGTAGATCTGCGAACGCTCCTGGAGAGCTCCAAATTCGGGTAAGTAAAAGGAATGTCTCCCTCACATGCTTGCTTTGCATAATCAATGCCTTACCCGCCGTAATCTTCTTGGCCGCCTGAATCTCCTGGAGGGCCTTTTGGGCTTTGGCTTTGGCATCTTGCGCGCTTTGGAGGGCCTTAGCAAGCTCGGACTCTTGAGTCTTAGAGTCACGCTCCAAGGACTCATATTTCTGGACGAAATCCTGGAGCTCTTGTTGGACCTCATTGACCCGGGCCTCTTTATTCTCGCGCTCGGCATGCTCCTTGGCCGCTTTGTCTTCGGCCTTGGCCAGCGCCTATTTGAGGGCCGCCACTTTGGTCGTGGCCCCTACCAAAATTCATGACGCTTCTATCAACGGAAACCATATATCCTTTACAAATATATAGATGGGGTAATGCGTACCTTGACTTTCCTCAAGCTGCCTCTTCACGAGGCGGAGCTCTCCCTCGGTCCGCTCCAGGTCCTGCTTTAGTCCAGAGACCTCCGCAGTGCGAGCGGCAGCGGGTAGCAGCGATGTCTGCTTGTTCACATAGACATATTATTAGACTCCTGTGATTATTATTTGATCCTCTGTTCGGCTTTTCTTTCCGAACACCTAACAGAGCATCAGGGGCTACTGTCTACATAGTGATATTTTCTCACAATTTTATTACTTACCTCAAAGAGTGTTAGAAGGCTAGTGCAGGCTTCGGTCAATCCGCTTTTGGCGGACCGGACCATCGCAATCACCGTACTCATAAGAGTACGGTGTTCTTCATTAATGGAAGCATTATGGAGCGTTTCTAGCAAGTTGTTCAGCGCCTCTGGATGGACAGAGGTCATCGGCACAGGCGGTTCGCCCCCCTTAAGGGGAGGCTGCCTGCCTGAATCCAGAACCACTTGGGTTTCTGGAGTCGTGTTTGGCTGGGGGGCAAACTGGTTGCAGCCCCCATTATTAGAGTCCATGGGGGTCTTCCCCCCCCCCCATGTGCCCGGCGACTGGGATTTCGCCTGGGGGTGTCTCCAGAACGGCCTCCCCTTGGCCTGGTATCCTTCGAGACAACACCTCGGTGTCGTCCGTGGCTTTGGGAGAGGAGGCTGTTGGAAGAGAATCGATGTTCATCGCCGCCGGGTCCAGAGATCCCTCCGAAGAGGAGGATATCTCGATGTTGGATTTGGCCGGACTGCAGGTACAAGTTTGGCATGATAAGAAGCGATAAAACAAACACACCAAAAGTACTATTGTCTCCGGATACTTATGACTTAGCCAGGGGCTTGTCCCTGGGCTCCCACTCATCGCTGCTATTAGTGGTTGCGGTGTGTGGTCCGGAAGGAAGATTTTTCCCTTCATGGACATCTTGGCCTCCCCATGCGTGGCGGCCTTACTCTTCTTTCTCCCCCCCCCAAGTGGGGGGGTGGATTTCCTCCTCCTCCTCCTTGTCTTCGGCGAAGGAGCACGTCTCGGTGTCTTCAGACGTTATGTCCAATGTAACCTTGCGTCGGAGACCTTCTCTGGTCCCCGCGGCCGTCTTCTTGGCCTTCTTCTCTGGCACCTCATAGGGCGCCGGAAACAGCATCTTTGTTAGAAGAGGCAATTCTGGTTCTTCAGGTAGCGGAGCCGGACAGTCGATTTGCTCCGCTATCTCTACCCAAGCCTATAAAATCGGCATGGAGGCGTAGATTCCTCCCACGGATGTGCTGGTAAAGGGCATATCTTGCAAAATATGAAAACTTACCGGGTTGGCTCGGTGTTTCGCGCTGAGTCCGCGATCTTCGTTTATGGGCGGTGGTACCTCGTTGGCCTTGAAAAGCACCTTCCAGACGTCTTCGTGCATCGTGTCGAAGAGCTCTCGCAGCGTCTGGTGTTCGGCCGGGTCGAACTCCCACAGATTGCAAACCCGTCTCTGACATGGAAGAATCCGGCAGAGGAGCATAACCTGAACCACATTGACGAGCTTGATTTTCTTGCCTGCCATATTTTGGACGCAGGTCTGAAGTCCGGTTAGTTCTTCCGTGGAGCCCTAGGCTAGGCCCTTCTCTTTCCAGGAGGTGAGCTGCATGGGGACTCCGGATCAAAATTCAGGGGCCACGGCCCAGTTGGCGTCGCGCGGCTCGATGATGTAGAACCACCCCGATTGCCACCCCTTCACGGTCTCCACAAAGGAGCCTTCAGGCTAGGTGACATTGGACATCTTGCCCATCATGGCGCCCTCGCACTCCGCTTGTTGGCCACCAACCACCTTTGGCTTCATGTTGAAGGTCTTCAGCCATAGGCAGAAGTGGGGCATGACGCGGAGGAAGGCCTCACACACGATGATAAACAACGAGATGTTGAGGATGAAGTTGGGGGCCAGATCATGAAAGTCCAGCCCGTAGTAGAACATTAGTCCACAGACGAATGGGTGGAGGGGGAAACCAAGCCCGCGGATGAAATGGGAGAGGAATACTACCCTTTCCTGGGGCTTCGGGGTAGGGACGATTTTCCCTTCAGCCGGAAGCCGATGCATGATGTCTGCGGACAAGTATCCAGCCTCTTGATGTCCTCCTTCGTGACGGAGGAGGCCATCCACTTGCCTCCCACGCCAGACATGTTGGGAATGATTTTGCGGAAGAGGTGAAAGCTTGGGCATTGGAGCTCGAGGATGGATGAGCAGAGGAAGAAGAAGGCATGGGTGAAATGGGGGAGTCTTTGTCTCCTTATAAAGGCGCGGATCATGCGCCTCCCCACTTGCCCTAGAAACTCGCTTATTCCCCAAGCGCTTGGCTAATGGCGCGGATGGGTTACCCATGCCCGTATTGATGAGAATCCCATGATAAGGGGACACGATCTCTGCTTCGACAAGACGTGCTAATAAAACTGCCTCACGCGATGTGCAGTGGTAGGTTGAGAAAACGGTTTGAATAATGGTCTCGCCGCGGCGTGATGTCACGCTAGGTAAAAGCTGTCAGCAGAATAGACTCGTGGAATATTGTACTCTCTACGGTGGTATGTGGAATTTGTTTTGCAGAGCCAGACACGATTCTTGTGTTCAAGATCCACTTTGGAGTATTCGGAGAAGGAACCCGCCTTGCAATGCCGAAGACAATCTGCACGCCGGACTCATCGTCATTGAAGCCTAGTTCAGGGGCTACTAAGGGAGTCCTGGATTAAGGGGTCCTCGGATAGCCGGACTATATACTTATGCCGGACTATTGGACTATGAAGATACAAGATTGAAGACTTCATCCCGTGTCCGGGTGGGACTCTCCTTTGCGTGGAAGGCAAGCTTGGCAATTCGGATATGTAAATTCCCTTCTCTGTAACTGACTCTGTGTAACCGTAGCCCCCTCCGGTGTCTATATAAAATAGAGGGTTTAGTCCGTAGGACAACAACAATCATAATCATAGGCTAGCTTCTAGGGTTTAGCCTCTACGATCTCGTGGTAGATCAACTCTTGTAATACTCATATCATCAAGATCAATCAAGCAGGAAGTAGGGTATTACCTCCATAGAGAGGGCCCAACCTGGGTAAACAGCGTGTCCCCCGCCTCCTATTACCATTAGCCTTAGATGCACAGTTCGGGACCCCCTACACGAGATCTGTCGGTTTTGACACCGACACGGTCCACACCAAAGTGGTACGGTAATCCTGTTCTGGAAGTCATATTACTAGACCATGATGAACCTACTAACTATGAGGAAGAGATGATGAGCCCAGATTCCGCGAAATGGCTTGAGGCCATGAAATCTGAGATGGGATCCATGTATGAGAACAAAGTGTGGACTTTGGTGGACTTGCTCGATGATCAGCAAGCCATAGGAAATAAATGGATCTTCAAGAAGAAGACCGACGCTGACGGTAATGTTACTGTCTACAAAGATCGACTTGTTGCAAAAGGTTTTCGACAAGTTCAAGGAGTTGACTACGATGAGACTTTCTCACCCATAGCGATGCTTAAGTTTGTCCGAATAATGTTAGCAATTTCTGCATTTTATGATTATGAAATTTGGCAAATGGATGTCAAAACTACGTTCCTTAATGGAGTTCTTAAATAAGAGTTGTATATGATGCAACCAGAAGGTTTTGTCGATCCAAAAGGTGCTAACAAAGTGTGCAAGCTCCAGTGATCCATTTATGGAATGGTGCAAGCCTCTCGGAGTTGGAATATGCGCTTTGATAGTGTGATAAAAGCACATGGTTTTATACAGATGTTTGGAGAAGCATGTATTTACAAGAAAGTGAGTGGGATCTCTGTAGCATTTCTAATATTATATGTGGGTGACATATTGTTGATTGAAAATGATACCGAATTTCTAGATAGCATAAAAGGATACTTGAATAAGAATTTTTCAATGAAAGTCCTTGGTGAAGTTGCTTACATATTAGGCATCAAGATCTATAGAGATGGATCAAGATGCTTAATAGGACTTTCACAAATCACATACCTTGATAAAGTTTTGAAAATGTTCAAAATGGATTAGTCAAAGAAAGGGTTCTTGCCTATGTTACAAGGTGTGAAATTGAGTCAGACTCAATGCTCGACCACTGCAGAAGATAGAGAGAAAATGAAAGTCATTCCCTATGCTTCAGCCATAGGTTCAGCACGGAGGTACCAAAGTAATCCGGGAGTGGAGCACTGGACAACGGTCAAGAACATTCTGAAATACCTGAAAAGGACTAAGGATATGTTTCTCGTTTATGGAGGTGACAAAGAGCATGTCGTAAATGGTTACGTCGATGCAAGCTTTGACACTGATCCGGATGACTCTACGCAATCCGGATACGTATTTATATTGAATGGTGGAGCTGTCAGTTGGCGTAGTTCCAAGCAAAGCGTTGTGGCGGGATCTATGTGTGAAGCAGAGTACATAGTTGCTTCGGAAGCAGCAAATGAAGGAGTCTGGATGAAGGAGCTCATACCTGATCTAGTTGTTATACCTAGTGCATCGGGTCCAATGAAAATCTTTTGTGACAATACTGGTGCAATTGCCTTGGCAAAGGAATCCAAATTTCATAAGAGAACCAAACACATCAAGAGATGCTTCAATTCCATCCGGCACCAAGTCGCGGAGGGAGACATAGAGATTTTCAAAATACATACAGATCTGAATGTTGCAGACCCGTTGACTAAGCCTCTTCCATGAGCAAAACATGATCAACACCAAGACTCCATGGGTGTTAGAATAATTACTTTGTATCTAGATTATTGACTCTAGTGCAAGTGGGAGATTAAGGGAAATATGCCCTAGAGGCAATAATAAAGTTTTTATTTATATTTCCTTATATCATGATAAATGTTTATTATTCATGCTAGAATTGTATTAACCAGAAACTTTAGTACATGTGTGAATATATAGACAAAACAAAAGTGTCCCTAGTATGCCTCTACTTGACTAGCTCGTTCATCAAAGATGGTTATGTTTCCTGACCATAGACATGAGTTGTCATTTGATGAACGGGATCACATCATTAGAGAATGACGTGATGGACAAGACCCATCTGTTAGCTTAGCATTATGATCATTACAGTTTCATTGGTACTACTTTCTTCATGACTTATACATGTTCCTCAGACTATGAGATTATGCAACTCCCGAATACCGAAGGAACACTTTGTGTGCTATCAAACATCACAACGTAACTAGGTGATTATAAAGATGCTCTACAGGTATCTCCAAAGGTGTTTGTTGGGTTGGCATATATCAAGATTAAGATTTGTCACTCCGTGTATCGCAGAGGTACCTCTGGGCCCTCTCGGTAATGCTCATCGCTATAAGCCTTGCAAGCAATGTGAGTAATGAGTTAGTTGCGGGATGAAGCATTATGTAACGAGTAAAGAGACTTGCCGGTAATGAGATTGAACTAGGTATGATGATACCGACGATCGATTCTCGGGCAAGTAACATACTGATGACAAAGGGAACAACGTATGTTGTTGTGCGGTTTGACCGATAAAGATCTTCGTATAATATGTAGGAGCCAATATGAGCATCCAGGTTCCGCTATTGGTTACTGATCAGAGATGTGTCACGATCATGTCTACATAGTTCTTGAACCCGTAGGGTCCGCACGCTTAATGTTCGATGACAATTTGTATTAAGAGTTATGTGTTTTTGATGACCGAAGTTTGTTCAGAGTCCCGGATGAGATCACGGACATGACGATGAGTCTCGAAATGGTTGAGACATAAAGATTGATATATTGGAAGGTTATGTTCGGACACCGGAAAGGTTTTGGAAGGGTTCAAACATTTTTCGGAGTACTAGGAGGTTACCGGAACCCCCCGGGGGAAGTAGTGGGCCTTAATGGGCTGTAGTGGAAAGGAGAGGAGGGCCGCAGGGTGGCTGTGCCCCCCCCCCCCCCGCCCCCTCCCCCATGGAAGGTTCGAATTGGACTAGGGAGGGGGCGGCGCCCCCCTCTTTCCTTCTCCCTCTCCTCCTCCTTCCCTCTCTCCACCTCTTGGAAAAGGAAGGGGACTCCAACTAGGATTGGGAATCCTAGTTGTACTCCCCTATATGCGCGCCCCTCCTGGCCGCCGGCCTCCTCCCTCCCTCCTTTATATACGGGGGCAGGGGGCACCCCAAAGGACAACGGACAATCTCTTAGCCGTGTGTGTTGCCCCCCTCCATAGTTTAACACCTCGGGCATATCGTCGTAGTGCTTAGGCGAAGCCCTGCGCCAGTAACATCATCAACATTGTAGCACGCCATCATGCTGACGGAACTCTCCCTCGACCATCTACTGGATCAAGAGCTCGCGGGACGTCATCATGCTGAACATGTGCTGAACACGGAGGTGCCATACGTTCGGTACTTGGACCGGTTGGATTGTGAAGAAGTTCGACTACATCAACCGTGTTACTAAACGCTTCCGCTTTCAGTCTATGAGGGTACATGGACACACTCTCCTGTCTCGTTGCTATGCATCTCCTAAAGAGATCTTGTGTGATCATAGGAAATTTCTTAAATTACTACGTTCCCCAACATTAACCCCCTCGCAAGCATACGCAACTACGAGAAAAGTATTAAGATAAAATCTAAACATAGCATTAAACTTTTGGATCCAAATCATTCCCTTACGAAGTAGCACATAAACTATGGTTTAATCTTCTGTCACTCTCGCAACCCATCATCTAATAACTACTCCACAATGCATTCCCTTAGGCCCTAATAAGGTGAAGTGTCATGTAGTCGACATTCACATGACACCACTAAGGGAATCACAACATACATATCATCAAAATATTGAACACATATCAAGTTCACATGATTACTTGCAACAAGATTTCTCCCGTGACCTCAAGAACAAAAGTACTACTCATAAATAATAAGCATGCTCAAGATCAGAGGGGTATTAAATAGCATAATGGATCTGAACATAGAATCTTCCACCAAATAAACCACATAATAATCAACTACAAGATGTAATCGACACTACTAGTCACCCACAAGCACCAATCTAAGGTTCCGGTACAAAGATTGAACACAAGAGATGAACTAGGGTTTGAGAGAAGATGGTGTTGTTGAAGATGTTGATGGAGATTGCCTCCCCAAGATGGGAGAGTTGGTGGTGATGATGATGACAATGATTTCCACCTCAGGGAGGGAAGTTCCCCTGACGGAATCACTCCGCCGAAGGGCAGAAGTGCTCCTGCCCAAGTTCTGCCTCGAGACGGTGGCGCTTCATCCCGAAAGTCCTTCCCTCATTTTTTCTAGGTCAAAATGACTTATGTACCAGAAAATGGGCACCTGAGGTGGGCCGAGGAGGGCACAACCCACCAGGGCGCGCCTGGGCTCCCTGGCGCGCCCAGGTGGGTTGTGCCCGCCTAGTGGGCCCCCTCTGGTAGTTATTTGCTCCAATTATTCTTATTTATTCCATAAAAAATTCTCATGAAGTTTTAGTTCATTTGGAGTTGTGCAGAATAGGTGGCCTGACGTAGCTTTTTGAGGTCCAGAATTTCAGCTGCTGGTATTCTCCCTCTTTGTGTGAACCTTGCATATATTATGAGGGAAAAGGCATTAGAATTACTCCAAAAAGCATTATTATGCATAAAAACATTGCAAATAATAGTAGCCAAACATGATGCAAAATGGATGTATCACGGGTTCACGGAAAAGTATGACAAGGGACTAGATGCCATGAGATTGGGACTTGCTCCTCCAACGATGGAGATATATTCTTATGGCCCTCTAGCTGTTACAATAACCATCAACATTTGTCCAGACACGGTGTGATTTGATCACATGGATGCCGGAATACGGGAACGAGAAAAGAGATCAAAACCAATAACGAGGAAACTGACATGGTGAACAATTTCTTGATTCAAGGGGATGCCAATAAATCTCACCTCGGGTATTTGTAACATATCGCGAAGCAACACGAACAACACACGGTAACTAAAGGTTCACTCAAATACCCATTTGTGTGGGTATAGGGGTCAATAAGGATGTCCACGGTTCCGCTGTCCATCATTGATCAAGAGTTTGCGGTCATGTCTATATTTCACTAGACCTATAGGGTCACATGCTTAAGGGTCATCTATATGTTGAGTACTAGGAAATGAGTGCAAGAGAAAATCACCGGAAAAGTTTTGGAGACACTAAAAATGTTTCAGAGGGGAAAACGAAAGTGTTCTGGAGAAATCATTTTTTTGGGAGTATATCAGCAAGCCGGAAAAGTCTTGGAATGCGTCAGGAATATTTTGGAGGGTGTCGTAAATGTTCTGGGACCTTCCGAAACTTTTTCGGAGGGGAGGGGACGCGCGTGAAAAACACCATGCTCCCGCAAGGGGGACAAGACTCCCTTTTTGTGGGGAGTTTTTTGGGGTGGGGCCCTCTTTGTGGGGCTGCCCGCAATTGGTGGAAGCTTGTTGGGGTGCCCCCATGGGGGGGGGGGGGGGGTAGTCCCTAGAAACGGTGGAGACATGCTGGGAGGGGGGGTCATTGGGGGGCAGCCCTATCCATGGGGCGCCATGGACAAAGGGGGCCCCCTTAGGGGCAAGCCCCCTCCCCCTTTTATGGGGCAATGTTAGTAGGGGGGGCTCATTTGGGCAGCCATCCTCCACCCTCCTCCACTATAAATAGAGGAGGAGGGCAACCACCACACTCGCTCCAACTTGAGCCTTTGAGCTCTTACCAAATGACATGCAATGGTCTGCCTTCTCTCTCTAGCTACTACACGAAATAGTTTCATAGCGCCGAAAGGTTATTTGGTCTCTGGTATCGATTAGTTCTGGGCGGCGAAGTGCCACTGGATAGGTGACACCGTATGTGTGCAACCCGGTAGATAGATCGTATGCTCGATCTTGCATTCGAGGGACTGCCTGAGGGACTATCCGGAGGACTGCTCGAGGGAGAAAATCCTCACGGCTGGGAGGTTGTAAATTCCTAGCTACGGGGATCTGCATCAATTCTCCTTCCGCTGCTGCTACGAGTTGATAATGAACACATCAAACCTTGTATGCATCTTCATAGTGGTCCTGGGCTAGTGCGTAGGACGGATTTTTTTTTTGTTTTGCGTTGTGTTACCCTACACACACAACATCGATCAAGCAACAATAATCAATGCGACTCATTATGGAATTAGCAACTATGTGATATTCCCCTCGCCCTTCAGAACGTTTAATCATCATAAGTAACACCACCAGCTTGCCCTTGACCTTACTAATGAATGGGTCATTTGCTGCACTTTTTGCTTTTTATAGTTACTTGGTTACCACTCCACCGTCACAGGTCACAACACAACTACATCTTTTAGCATTTATAGTAAACACTTACTATTTTTGCATTTACCAATTCCTTCAGCTCCTTGTGGGTTCCTTACTCTTGCTTCTCAAAATATCTACAATTGATCCCCTACGCTTGTGGGATATCAGGCGGATGGAGATAGAAAGTTGCGGAACACTATGTGGGAAGTGAATGTGTCTCAAAAGATTATAATTTTCTCTTGGAGTGTGACGACGAATAGTCTGACGGTTCAAGTAAACAGAGTGACACACTACAAAGCCCGTTCAAGTACGTCCTATTTATGGTGATGAAGACGATGATACCTTGCATGCCCTTGTGTCTTGTACAAAGGCACGCATGAGAGACACTTGTGATCTCCCAAAGGAGGAGATTTTTTGGATTAGTTCTTTATTTTGCTTGATGATGTGAGCACCCACATGCGGTCTCTTTTGGAGACTTTGGCACTTAAGAAATGGTGTGATTTTTTAAAAGGGGCGGGGGCTCATCCATTCTTTGGTTATTTTTTTAGAGAGGTATTTGACTTCCCATGCTTGCTGTCAACGCATTTCAACCATGAAAATCATGGAGAAGGGCAAGGCTGTGTGGCCTGACTACTGTTTCGATCCCTCTAAGATGATTAAGCACGAAGCATGGGTGCCTTCTTCGCGTGATTTTATTAAAATTAGGACCTTGATAAGTGTCACAGGTGTGGCACGAACACATGGCAACTCGAAACTTCTTTTATGGCAAGTTTAGTGACGCGAAGATGGCAATTTTAGTTGTCAAGCATGTTAACTTTCTTTTTGGATGGCAAATTCGAGTTTATTTTTAGGTTTTTTTATGACAATTTTAATTGTAAAAAAACATCAGCATCGAAGTGCTTCATGACACACGGGTGACACTTATCATTTAGGTAAAATTAGTGTGGATGCCAATTTTCTATGCAAGTGTGGGTGCCGTGCCTAGAGAATCTCTCAGCGAGGTGCCCTTATCGGCTTGGGATTTATTTTTTAAGTGCTTAAGTGTGAGAAAACAGAGCTTTGTGAGCGGATGGTATGTGCAGGGCTCTACATCGGTATCACTTGCATCAACCATTTTTCTTAGAAACTGATGGCTTATTTGTGTATTCTATCATTTCAAATTAAACTCCGGACAAGTCGGCCCTTATTGATTTGAAGATAGAGATGTTGGGGATCACAAAGCTTTTTCAGAGTTTCAATTTTTTTTCGCGGCAAAACTTCCAATCTATTCATCTTCAATCATGGTAGTACAATGAATACCAGAAATAAAAATTACATCCAGAATCATAGACCACCTAGCGACGACTACAAGCACCGAAGCGAGCCGAAGGCGCGCCGCCGTCATCGCCCCTCCATCGCCGGAGCCGGGCACAACTTGTTGTAGTAGACAGTCGGAAAGTCGTCGTGCTAAGGCCCCATAGGACCAGCACCCCAGAACAGCAACCGCCGCCGATGAAAAATAACGTAGATCGAAAGAATCCAAACAGAAGGCACACGAACATAGACAAACAACGACGAGATCCGAGCAAATCCACCAAAGATAGATCTGCCGAAGACACACCTCCACGCGCCCACCAACGATGCTAGACGCACCGCCGGAATGGGGGCTAGGCGGGGAGACCTTTATTCTATCTTCAGGGAGCCGCTGCCGTCTCGCCTTCCTGAGTAGGACACAAACCCTGACAAGATTGAAAAAAATGACTAAAAACGAAGCCCTCCCGCCGGCCCTTGCCAGGATCCACCGCGCCTCCATGGCCCTAGGGCCACCGGAGACGAGGCAGACCTGCGCCGGCGCCGGTGAGAGGCATGAACCCTAACTTTCTTTCTTGGAGGAGGAGGAGGAGAAGGAGGAGGAGGAGGAGCCCTAGGAAGGGGTTGAGTTTCAATTTGATCAAGATTAGCAGGCAAGCAAACACGTGGCTCATGAAATTGCAATGTCTTTGGTAGTGGTTCTGATGGTTTACCTGTTAGTAGTGTTCCAACCTGCATGATGTCTGATGTAGTACGAACATTTGTAAAATTATTGTTATTTATTAACATAAATGTTTTTAAATAAAAAAACACTACCAGGATCATGTATTGTTGAATTATTGTTAGTCTAAGTTAAAGTGTGACCTCGACATCCAAATAGCTTCACAGCGTGTTTGTTTGGGGGGATTTGGATGTGGGGAATGGGAGTTTAAGGCCCATGGGAATTAACTTCCTTTGATTGTCTCAGGGACAAGGGAATTAAGAGGGGAAGGGGGAGAGGAATTAGGAGGCCCAACTCCCCTGAAACTCTTCCCTGGGGGGACCCTAGTAATTCAGCGTGGGAGTGGGAGTTGACACCAAAAAAAAGCTCTACGCTATTCCCCACGTCCCGCGGCGGTGTCCGGCGGCGGAAGGGAAAAAAGGACGAAAATCCCAGCGATAGCCCGGCAAAATCCTAGCTAATGACCCTTATTTAGCAGCGCCGCCATTCTTCCTTCAAACAAATCGGCGACTGAGGTAACCTGTTCTTCCCCTTTCCATCGTGAATTGAGGAAATTTTGCTGCCAGTCCAACCTTGTTACGTGCATATCTAGCTGTATCCCATCTGGTTGTGTTAACAAAACTGGATTTGTTTCTTTTCCCTTCACGAACTGATGCAGATATATTCTTCTTTCTATTTTTTTTCCTAATACACAGGTCACAGATTTGTTCCATCACTCCTGTTGTCCCTTTGTAGTTCACAATCAAGAGTCACCAAAAGGCTAGAGGTGTGGATTACTACTTTGATTTACTATATCATTTGTTCCCTTGTTTGATTCATAAAAATACTGTACAGAGGTCTCTGTCTTGATTAGTTTGTCATGTCCTTTTTACTTTTATAGAAGCATACATGGGACATGGATGTGAATATTTACTGGATGAATTCTCTTGTACTTGTATAAATTTATTTGCTAGTGTTCAGCTGTAGTTTGTTGGTCATCGCTGGCTTGCCATTGTGGCTGCTACTTGTACATATAGAGAACCAATATTGTACATCATACCACCTGACACATACATGAAAAACGGCAAGCCACAATGGCTCTAACTTGTCGTTGTGGCTGCATGTAGAGAACAATATGTATATATGTCATATAGCGGCAAATTTGACCATTTTGACCTATGGACGAAATCAATTCACGGAATGAACTGACCGTGAAACTATTTCACAGCCCTAACCTTTTTGTGTAGCGCCCGCAACGACGGCGCCACACCCTACAGTGCAGCGCCTAGCACGGGGGCGTTGCACACCAGTCCACCGTGGCAACCCCTGGGCCCGCACCCAACAGTGCAACGCCTCCGTGCTAGGCGCCGCACATGTAATGAGCAGCGCCTAGCGCTCGGGCGCCACACGTGTAAAGTGCAGCGCCTAGCGCATAGACGCTGCACTGTGACTTATCCAACCACTCGGCTGGCCCCCCCCTCCCCCACCCCCACACCACACACTCTCCCACTCTCCTCCCCGAGCTTTGCCCCCTCTCCCACTCTCTCCCCCTCTCAAATCCTCTCCCAAATCTTGCAAATTTGAAGAATTTGGAGAGGGGATTTCAAA